>NC_070626.1:28894250-28979172 GCF_947347685.1 Pleuronectes platessa
AAGCTCTTCCTCAACAGTGATGACCTCCATGGAGGAGGCCGGGCCGTCGGGGTCCTGCTGGTTATGCTGCTTCCTCATCTTGTAGAAAATAACCAGGAGGACGGCGGCCATGAGCGTGATGGCCACGAAGCAGCCGATGATGATCTTGGTGGTCTTCATCACCTCGTCCAGGCCGTTGAGGGCTCCCTCTCCATCCAGATCAAGAACCGGAATGGTGTAAGTCCGCTCTGTGTTCCTCGTGGACACGGGAGTCCCTTTTGTGGTCGAGGACGACGTCCAGCCGAACGGGGGAAGCGGCGTTTGGCTATCGTCCCCTGCCGTCTCAATGGTCTCCACAGTGACTGTGGTGAAATAGGTCACGCCACTGTTTTCCACAGAAGTAACATTCAGGACAGCAGAGGCGGAAATGTTGCCTGCTGTGTTACTGACCATGCAGGTGTACGTCCCAGTGTCCTGCATCGAGACGCTGGTGAAGTTCAGCGTCCCGTCATTGAGCACAGACAGACGCACCTTGTAAGCCCCGTGTGTCACCAGCGAGCCGTTCGGTGTGAGCCAGCTGATGGACGTCAACGAGCTCGTACGACATTTAAGCTCCGCAGCCATTCCCTCCGTCACGTTCAAGTCACTGGGTGGCTCCACGATGACGGGGACATCGCACTGGAAGTAGCTGTGGTCCAGTTCCCCGATGTAGCGACCCTTAAAAGCCGAAGGAGCATGGCAACGTGCACAGCAGCTGGTGTTGGCGGGTACGGTTTCCTTCAGCCACCAGCTGAGCCACAGGATATCACAGTTGCAGTTCCAGGGGTTGTGATGGAGGTGGACCCGCTCCAGGCGATGCAAAGGCGTGAAGAGGTCATGTGGTAGAAAGGTGAGGTTGTTGTGAGCCAGGTTGAGCTCCACCATGGACTGCAGGTCATCGAAGGAGTTCCTCTCGATGGTTTGGATCTGGGCGTGCATCATCCACAGCTTCTGGAGGTTCACTAGTCCCGTGAACGCGCTGGGCTTCACGACAGCGAGCTGGTTTCCTGACATTTCCAGTTCTTCGAGCCTGACCAACGGTATAATGTTGGGAATCTCCTTGAGGTTGCACATTCCCAGGTTCAGGTAGCGCAGGTTGCTTAAGTCCTTGAAAGCTCCGTCGGAAATGTAGGAGAGACGCTTGAGCTCGCCTAGATCCAGCCTTCGAAGCGAGGGGACTCGATTGAAGGCATATGACGGTATACTTTCAATGGGGTTGTTCCGGAGCCACAGCTCCTTCAGCTTGGACAAGTACTCGAATGCTCCATTGGGGATTGTCGTGAGCCGATTGTCAAAGAGCTCCAAAGTGTTGAGACTGGCCAACCCATTGAAGGCACCAATTTCAATGTTGCGAATGTGGTTCTTGCTCAGCTGCAGGATCTCCAGATGGCGCAGATGTTTAAAACTGTCCACCTTGATGACCTGGATGAGGTTGTCCTGGAGGTTCAGGTAGCGGGTGTTGGTGGAAATGCCATCGGGGACGTCCCGCAGACCTCGGCGGGTGCATATGACTTTGCTGAACTGGTTACTGCAAGAGCAGACGGACGGGCAGGTCTGAGCACGAACCAGCCCGGCCACCACCAGGATCTGAAGGGCCAGCAGCAGCACAAACAGGGGGTTGGACAGCGCCCCCTTCAGCCTACGACCTCTCATTGTCTGGCGCTGGAGGGAGGAGATCATCGTGTTCAGCATTCATAGTTCATCGGCTGTTTGTGTTCTCTGCAACAAGAAGACAGACAAGAGAACGACAGTTAATAAGAAGACCAGACGGTGCTCTGAGTCACAGTTCAATTTGATTCATGACCAGATCTTTTTAAGGCCGAAATTGTTTAGTGGGAAGAAAATGAACTGGCAACAAAAACATCAAATGTGAACAATCGCTGCTTTGTTATGTTCCATGATGGTGAAATGGAGATTTGAGAGCGTTGGTCAGATGAAACAAACTCTTGAAAGATGTAACGTTGAGACCAATCAACAGATAATTGATAGTGAAAATTAATCATAACAAGCAGCCCGGAGCTATTTGCATCGTACAAAGCGCATGAAAAAGGAACCAAGATGAATTAAGAGCTTCATTAATTGTCAGCAGTGCCCATCTGTGGGATATAACAAGCTTTTTTGTCCGCTCCCTAACCCTGGATTGCCCAGATTTTCCAGACTTCACAGAAGCTGATACATCTACACTGGAGACCGAGAATGAAAAACGAAGAGAACTTAGCATCTGTCTCCCATTCGAGCGGGAACTGTGAATTTCTTGTAAGCCCTTTACTCATTGAAAACCCTAAGCCTGGAATTATTTAATACACAAAGCCTTAGTCATGACATTTTCAGAAGAAATAGTAGAAGCATCTCTTGAGTTCGCTGGGGACCCGGTTGTTTTTAGGACGAGACGAGTCACTGACACCGAATCTTTACGCCCGGTGAACACGGCTCTGCACCGGCAAGAGAAAAACACCGTCTGAGGAACTTTGACAGAACATCTATCAACGCTAAAAATTATGCAAATTGCAAAATGCATACGATGGCAATCAAAGAGGAAACCCAAAAAATCAATAAGGGTTACTAAAATAATCTTTATCTGATTTATAGCCTCTTAAAGTCTTTCATCCCTGATTTATTTCCTGGGTTTCCCTTCATTCACTAATTCATGATCCATGCTTTTCAAATTTTAAGCACAATTATCCAAAAGCAGTTTTTCAGCCCTGTTTACTTTTCATTACCGTCCAATTTAGACTCACAAAAAAAATCCCTGACAAATAGAGTGGAGAGGTCCAGATATTGTCCTTGCATAACTGTGGCCCCCGAATTTATTATCTCTCAAATAAAGTGACTAACAAGAAACTCATTACTCTGTTATCTTAGATTAGATTAAATCAGATTAGATTAGTCCATTCAGCCAGAGTGTCTACGAATATGGCCGAGTGTGCCGGAGATAACGTTCTCCAAGACGTTGTGCACATACAGTGAAGCCTGCACCCCCCCCCCCCCCTCCCCCCCTCCACACAGACGTGTTGACGTGTTGCTCTCACCCTGTCTTATCTCCTGCTTTGCAGAGACGGTAACCTACACTTAAATCAATGCATATTCTATACTGAACGGATCACATGTGCCGTGGAGTTATGGAATGTGACAGCATTGTGTCAAGCTGCACAATTAAGTTCTTCAGTGCCGTTTATGCCCTTCGGAGCACTCTCGGAGACGTTCCCCCCCCCCCCCCCCCCCCCCCCCCCCCCCCACTGGGTCCTCAGACGTTCTCTTTTCAGCTCCTCACACTCCAGCGTTCTGTCAATCATCCCCCTTTTCCATCAACCCACGAGCAACAAGAAAAAAAACGAGCGCGTGGTGACAGGTGTTTTTGTCTAATGGTGAAAATCGTTAACCGAGGTGGAGAGATGTTCTCCTGATGAAGATGAGCGGCATCTTCATCAGGAGGAACTGGTCTGCGTGGGACCTGGTTCTGGGGGAGAGAGGCAGCACGGAGAGCAGAGACCACTGCTGAGGAGTCTGATGGAATGAGGCCTCCCACTGGCGGGAGCTCATTTCGTCTGACCCACCGAGAGATGGAACCTTGACAGACTCGCTGATGGAGACTCTCAGCTGTGAACTCAGGTGCGAGTGTGTCCATCTACCGCTCCACTGCTGCATGAGAACCACGTGTCTGAACACAAGCAGCTAATGCATCATTACATAAAGAGACGGCACGTATACATCACTTCAAACACCCCTCCTTCCTTTTGTCGGTGCAACACTGCGTGGATTAATTTCATCCAGGCTCAACGTGCATTCAGAGCCACTGTGAGCAGGAGCTGCTTACATCTCAAATCCTGCCAGCAACATAAAAACACACCCACAATTACTTTTCCTGCTTCTGCAACCGGCAGCCATCGGGAATTATGTCTATGACACCGGCGCCAGTTGCCAAATTCATTTGTTATAATGAGTTTGTTGGGGACACGTGTCTCAATCTGATGACACAAAGCGAGCATCCCGTAGTTTATTTAGCAGAGAGTATTTTTTCCTGGAAGTCGTTAAATTACAATGTAAGATAATTAGAGCAACGGCACCTTGGACAACTGGTTCGGACTTTCCCAACACGCCAGGGAATCAAACCTGGCCGATCACAATGGAGTAGCTGCCTCGCAATCAGCAGAGGTAACACCTTCATCTCCAGCAGGAAAGATTCAGCTTCGAATTACCAGAGTGTTAAAAAGCTGCTCCCGCGCAAATTGAGAAATCCAACACATCTATGAATATGAAATTCGGGCAAGAATTGTGTTGCATTATTGAACAAACTCGGTTGGCAGTCACATTTTCATTTTTTGATATTTGTCTTGGCTGGTTGGCACATTTAGCATCTTCCCCCTCTCTCGCGGCTCCGAGGGGAATTTCTGTCTCATGTATGAAAAGGATTATTCCAACTGAGTGACAAGAAATAAACATACTCCGCAGCTAATTTGCAAATCTCATGTGTGGCAGACAGTTTAAAAGTCTGATATTATCACAGTTGATGCTGAAACCATTAACACTCCGCTGTGCAGTGTAGACTCATGAATCACATTCTCACCCCCCAACCCCCCCAAAGACTGAGGTCTGCCTTCTGATTACGTAAATCACAGGGAATAACCTTAAAGTCTCATAATTGAAATGAATAATTTGGTCATTCTTTTTTTCTTTTTCCACCAGACGATTACCGATCACAGTCGTTCACAGTCGATCCAGCGAGTGTGAAATTGATAGAGTGGGTAAAAAAAAAAGATGAAGTGATATGAAATCTGGCAGTCTCACATCACGACAAGAGACAGAAGCCCGTGGCCACCGAGACGGCTGTCTGATGAACTGAATGTCATCTCTCTAATTCATTCAACACATCACTGATTCTCAGCGTTCGCCTGCTTCTCCCCCCCCCCCCCCCCCCGAACGTCTCGCTTTAATCTGGTTTGACGCCGTAACCTCGATGACCATCTGCAGCCTCCGAGACCCGGTGCACCAGGCGGAGAGGAGACACGGATGGACGGCAGGTTTGTGTTGTGTCAGGGTTGGAAGTGATGACACGGACACATTGTTAGCGAGCATATGTTCCGAGGAAAGCGTGTTAAACGATGAGCGTCTTCTTGTTTTCAACCGATCCCGGGGTAAGAGGGAAGAACCAGGTGGAGAAGTTGATGTCTCACTTCTGTAAAGACTGTTTATACCTAATGAAGATGTAAATAACCATGACCACAAATCAATCTTCTACTGTAGCAGTGGTTTGGTCTTGTATTTTAAAACAGACTTTTAACATCCTCATTCTGTAAAAATCAATTGGAAAGAAACTAAATGTAAATAAGTGAAATAATTAGACAAAACAATTTCCTGTAAAATGTCCAACAACTTATTTTTTTTGTTGAATTTCTTTAGATTTTACACAGTTGTCTGATTAAACATCTGGGAAAACTATTTTTTCCCCATTTTGCATCAGACCAAGATTTACTTAACAGTTTTATTGATAAGAGAAATAGTCGGAAGATGAATTAATAATTAAAACAATAAATTGCAGCTCTATAACGAAACTGAAACGGATTAAAGCAGATTAAACTTGCCTGCAAACTATATAATCTGGCATTTCAGTGAAGAGCTGTCATGGAAAATATTTCAGTATCGTTTATAGTAGAGTATTTTTCTGGCCATGACTGATTTATACATAATTATTATTAACACTTTGCAAAATACTGTAATAATGTAGCACAACAGGGGATTTGCTTTTGGCTTCATTATACAACATTTACCGCAAATCTATTTAAGGTTTTAATTTGCTTTTTTACACACAATTAAGTCAATTTCATGACTGAAACCATTTGTGTAAAACACCTCTTTATTGTGTGTGCATGTTTGTAAACGTAAGTCTCTGGGATATTTAAAATGTTGCTGCCGCCTGAACCCGAAAGGACGAGAGCGTTTGATTCCTCTCTTCTGCTCCACCTGAGAGAATTGAGGGCAGCTCCCCTCCCCCTCCCCCACCCACCCAGTGCTGCTATTGGGTGAATAAATCCTGGAGGCCATTGGGCGCTGCCGACTTATCAACCAAACTCTTTTCTTTCAGCAGGACCTGAAAAGCAGAAAATGAAGTTTATTTCCCTGAATATATTTCCATTCTCTCGGGCTGGTTTTATCCAATCCAAATTAGAATTGGTACTGGTTGCCCTGCTGCTGCCGATTTCAAACTGTGTTTTTAACTTTAGAGTCGAAGTTCAGCTCAATTTTTTAGAATATGGCACATATGCGAGATAACTCTTGGTATATTGTCAAATTTACAAAGTTTGAGGTGTAAGCACATCATTTTCTTTTACTGTGAATGCCCGATATGTTTTTTTCACATTTGCATTTTGCCTTTATGACCCATTTGGTTTGTCAAGTTGTTGTAAAAAAGGGATGCAATGAAAGAATATAGTTTGTTCAAGTAACATTCAGTGAGTGTTGTGTTAATTCAGTGTCTGAGAGGAATTACAGCAAAACATGATCATGAAATTGTGAATGCACTTTTCTTATCCACGTACTTTAGCCATATTCACCCGTTCATGCACTTTCACCAGGAGCTTTTCTTTCACAGGTAGATGTAATGATGCATTAGTTGTCTGCAAAGCCACAGACTGAACCTGATAAGTGGAAGAGCAGCTTGACTTGCTGACTCACAGCTGCCCCCCCCCCCCCCCCCCCCCCCCCCCCCCCCGAAAAAAAGAAACAAATTATGCTAACCACGCTTTGGTGTTGTTGTTAATTCCTTAGCAACACCCCTTTAGTGTGGAATATCATTTGGACAAATCATAATTTCATCTTCGAAATCAAATCACTCCTGCACCTCTAATCTGATCATGAGAACCTCGGCTGACAGCAGCCACAATATTTCATTTTTCAAGGTAATGAAAGTAACATGATCATCGGCGGCAGAATTACTCATTTTCATTGGATGTCATCGAGGTAACGACATGCTGATTCCAGGGAGAGATGCAACCCTGAAACATTCTGTAACATCTTGTTGACAGAGGATTTTAGAGTCACTGATGTGCCCACAGACACAAAATGGAAGAAGGAAGAAAGGTCATAACACTGGGCTGAAGCTGAAGTGATATTTCTCGTCTGTTTTTGGGGATAATGTTCTTGTCCCAGCGACAACGTGACGCTGTAACGACTGGAGGGACGCGACACATTCAGTAGAGCTCAACCAATCACACAGCTGCTCACATTTGGACTTGTTTAAATGATATTTCCTACATTTGAAACAGTTATCCATCATTTTGTAGTGTTTCAGGAGAATAATGTGTTTTGTCCGAGTCCTTCACATAAAGACTCTGTTGGAATCCATTCATTTTAAAGCTGGTTATTGGACACTAGGGGAAATGAAAACAATAAACTCATTCATTGATTCAACCGATCAGATCAATATGCAAATCGTTAAAATCTACAATAAGCATGCTCAAGTTTTGAGGCCCATTATCCCCTTATTGCCTGAATTAATTTCCAATTATATAAGGAAATTATTATTTGTGTTTTTTGGCAGTCATACAGATGCTAAATTAAGTGGAGATTGTTAATTTCAATATAGCATTTACAGTAGATATAAAATTTAGGTATGAGGCAAATTAGCGACATTAGGCAAAATGGGGCATAACCTTAATTTAACAAATTTTGGTATGTAGATTACTATATTGATGCTGCTTTTGCTTGAAATTGAATAACAACATATGTTTTCTGTACAATCATTGCTGTTCCATCCTCACAGTATTTCAAATACAGCTTAATACCTCAAAATAACTTTGCTGCACAGTCCCAAGGGGCTAGTATTTATTTTCCACTCCGACCACTAGATGGCGGCAGAGTGCTTCCAATACCTTCCTT
This sequence comes from Pleuronectes platessa, assembly GCF_947347685.1. NCBI lineage: Eukaryota > Metazoa > Chordata > Actinopteri > Pleuronectiformes > Pleuronectidae > Pleuronectes > Pleuronectes platessa. The sequence continues at coordinate 28,902,141 of NC_070626.1, forward strand.
GGTATGTGTAGTATTTGCACCATCAGGCTCAATCGTCATCTCGGCGGCATTAAGAGCGGAATGGGGTTTGAGGCAAATTCGCGACGTTCGTCTACAAGAGGTTAAAAAATCGCACATGCACCAGTTAATGGTCACAAAACCCACGATGCTGATTGCACGACACACTGACTCAGCTCCGGCTTCCACCTGTCGCCCGCCCCCTTCGTGCACAGCAGAGCTAGCCTTGCACCGTGTGTTACCGAGGACCTGAAGGAAGGAGCAGAGTCGACTGCAGCGTTTCCCCGGGGTCGTTAGCGATCCACCCACGTTCGATCGGTTCAGTGGTTCTCAAGGAAAATCCAAGTAGAGATTCCTTCAGTTTAAATGTCGTGTGTAAGAAACACATCCAGGTTTATTCTTGGAAACACCAAGCAGCCAATGGAGGGATCACAAAATATATTATAAATAGGAAAAACAAGTCCATTTCCCACACTGACTTCTCAGGTTCACAGGAGGTTAGAGATTATCCAGCTAACCGCACTGGGTCTGTGTGAAAAGATCTCTGGTTTGCAGGAGAGAAGAAAACACAATAACCTCGGTCTCTCTGTCAGTTATGAGGTGATGGAGGGGAGGGGGGGGTTGCAGCTGACACTCTGACCCGGGCGTAACATCTGCCGTCCCCTTTGGGCACGAGCGCTCCCAGATGGCATCATCGTATCATCGGGAAAAAAACCATCACGATTCTTTTGACGAGCGGGGCTCATTTTTCTCCAGTCGGTGATTAAATTACAAAATAAAGGCAGATTTGAGAGCAATCAAACTGCCATCTGGAATCACGGTCAGAGAGACAATTATTCAGGGAACAAAAGTGTGATATGCTCGAAGTGTTACGTCTGAGAACGGAAACAGAAACAGACAGTTTTAATCAAATGTCTTGCTGCTGATGAGCGGTTGTCTTATTATTCTCACCCGTCCGGCCCCTTTGCCCCACAGACTGATTATATTCTGGGCTATAATGAAAGTCTTATGTTTTCTTTTGTTTGTCAAATGGCTCTGAAACCGCTGTGACATGGTGTTAATCTCTGCAGGAGAGTTAGAACAGCAGTGTTTTGAGTGGACAAGCTAAAATGTTGGAGCACTATGAGTCTGACTGGTTTAAAATGATCCAACCTCGATGTGGTTAAAATGCACGTCTGTAAATTCTGGAAATGGGGATTATATTAAACCGTGGTGAGTGAGTACAGCTAATGTTAAACAGGATTCACTGAGTGCAGCTGTTTTTCAGGGGATTTGCACTTGAAGCAGCTCCTGTGTTACTGCGTCAGGGAGCATCACATTCTAGCACTCGCAGTTCCCCGTGTGTTATTGCATGTGTCTTCATTTCAGGCGAGGGTTGGTGTCATGTGCAGGAAAGAGGGGAAAGCGAGTCGGTACAGAGAGACGCCTTTTCAAGTGAATATTCGATTCCTATTCACGTATTGCCTGATGCTGCCTCCATTATGATAATTGCATTGGGCTAAATAATCGGCAGGGACCTCGGTGCTCGAATGCACCGAGCCAAGGCTGTGTCTGGTCCCTGCAAAAGGGATTAAGACAGGATGCCCTGGGTGGAGCGCCGGCTGAATGCGAGGCCGCTCTTAGTATTCGTGTCACTTGTGCAGCCCGCCAATCTGCTCCCATTACTGCCTTCCCTAAAAAGAGACGTGCAGGATCAGCCAACTGTAGTCGGAAGGGCACGGGCGGCAGGGTCAGGGCTGACTGGACTAAATGAAAACACGGCACAGGGAGGTATGTTAGCTACAGTCCTCGGTAATTGGTTCTACAGATATGGACTTATGCTCCCGCCCCCCCCCCCCCTGCAAAACATTTTTGGGGTTTTCATGATCAGAAAGCTGGAAACACACACTCCCTCCACAATGCAGGTGGCAGCCTGGGGTTCAGGTAGGTGAGTGCACCCAGCCGGCAGCAGGGGCAGAACAATGAGCTGCTCAGACCCTGTAAGCTGCCTCCTCATGGTGGTTAAACAGATCACCGCCTCCGCCCAGGATTTGTGTGACTGCTGAAGTGGGTCCGTGCAGCTGAGGGACCGACAGTCAGCTGCGGGCTAAAGAATCTGTAATGAACTCGGGACACTCACTTTGTCGGAAAGATCAATCATTAAATATTCAATTATAAAGGCTCCACATTCCAGTGGTGCTTCATCATCGGTGGAGCTCGGCTCCTTCCAAATGTGTTGATAACATAATGAATGTGATGTCTTAGGCGTGGGCCAGGGAGTTGTGTGTTTAAATGACACAACACACACATTTTAAATGTTCATGGACAAGGGTTTTTTTTGCAATTTTGTGGGAAAACAATTGAGATCTCTACCTCACTGTGGAGTGTCACTGCTGTTGTGGTGATTCTATGTTTGTACCTCCAAAAGGCCCAAACACTGTTATTCATTGTCAGCATTGAGAAGAGACAACAGTGTTGTATTAAACATGTCACAATAGGAATGTAGCTTCAGTGGCAGGTCTTGGCCGGTTGCCGCTTCCTGCAGAATGCCGAGTGCTCTCAGGGATTAGTTCACTGGAGTGTCCTCTGCTCCACCGCAGCTATTTGCCAATGAATTCCGGCCATTCTAGTTTGCAAATTGACTGAATAGGAGAAGTTGGACGCATCTCTCTCTGGAGCTCTTGTGTGAATGTTGTGGTGACAGAATACTGACAACAGATGGCACCACACGCAGCGCGGCCTTTTGTTCTTTTAAGATTACTGCCCACCAGTTCCTCACTGGAAACCAATTCTCTGGACTGAGCGGCAGGTCTGTCATCCAGTGAGGAGTCATTCATCACGTCAGCGACAAGGTACACAACGCTGCAGACGCACACTCCCATGCTGACGCACACTCGGTACGTAGGTTGGCAACACGGTCTCACAAATCCTCAAAATGAATCTGGTTTCTGCAACACTGATAACATATGTTGACCCAGATCATATTTAGGTTGTAGCTGTTGTGTATAAGACGCCAGGTTATGGTTAGTTTAAAAAAAAAAAAAAAACGTTTTGGCTCGGTGTCTTATTTACGTACTTTAAAGATTTGTAAAGGAATTTGTTTGGCTTTAAATGTAGATTCATATGTTCAAGCAGTTATTCCTGCAGAAGACGACACAATTTAAAAGTCTGCTCTTGTTTTTGGGGTCAGTGAAATAAATAATAAAACAGTTGTATAAACACATAAAATCAATACATGAAAACATGCACCACAGAGATCCAGGTTTGAATCCCTGTGCATGACCCTAACGTCTCAACAACAGAATATCATGTCTTTTTATCTGTCAATCAACATAGATTTGTTTGTTTTCTCTCCACCGTGTTTAGAGTTAACTTTGTCAAATGATAAATAGCTGCTCCTCCTGACACAGAGCTTCTGACTGGGAGCATGAATATGTGACGCTGAGCCGAGCCTCTCTCAGAAAATGTAAAAGTGGATTGTTAAAGTCCTGATGCAACAGTGATGGATGACTTGGTCCAACGCATCCAGTCGAGTTCAGATCTGCATCCACTCAGAGGCCGAGCTCCGGCTCTCAGAATCATGTCCCGGGTCTTAAACGGGTTGAAACGGGTTCGATGCAGTTAATGGGCTTCACCATTTACACCCCCCCCCCCCCAAAGAAAGCCTACTATATCCAATCCTCTATTCCAGCTTCCATACAGAGCACACAGTGAGCACCTGTGAGACTATAAGTAAGCTGTTTACGCCTAATTACCTTCACGCAGACGTCAACAAAAATCATTAAATACTTACAAACTAAAATGTTCCAAGAAAAATGAACGTCGTTAGTTTTTGTCCGAGAGCAGAAGGAGGATTTATTATTTAATGTTCTGCAACGACGAAAAACCAATGTTTCTTCAGTAAGAGTCATTTCTACAACAAAGATGGAGCTGATCATTAGAGATGATACACACATTTTTAAATAAGAACCACACAAGCAGTGTGTCCCTGCATATCTTTGGCCGAGAGATTAAATTCAAGCTAAGCTCTTCTTTTTTTTCCAAATTGCCCGACCGACTCGTGCGGTGCGATAAGGACGTGATACTTCTATTGATCCCCGCAGTGGAACTCTCTCTCCCTCCAGGGAGGTCAGAGTTTGAGGTCATCTTCACTTCGAGCGCCCCCCCCCCCCCTGGAGCCGCCGGCGAGTCAGTGGGGAATCGCTGATTTGCTCAAGGGCAGGACAAGAGCGGGCGCCCACATTACAAGCTCTTTTCTCCTGTACGGCAACAATGGGAGGGCCGTTTTCAAATCTCTCATATCTTTCATAAAAGAAATTCCCAGCTGAAGACCTTCTGGAGGTGGAGGGTAGGCTTTCATTTGAAGTGAACATTAGGGGGAGCACCATTAGGTTGTCCTACTTCAACGGGGAAGTTGTTCATCTAGTCCTCGATATAGAACACGAGGAACAATGGGTTCTATTCTCCTTCGAGTGTATCCCTGCCATGCGCCCTCTCCTTCCATGAAGGTACCTGGTGCCCAAACTGCTAATTAAGTCACCCTGCAGCAACTTTACACGTCACATGTCAAACCGTCAAAACTGCAGGACACAATAAATCCCTCTCACGGAAGCAACTGGTCCCGTCCCACTGCAGCGGTTCACAGCTCGGAAATTTAATTCCCCTCGACCAGATTACTATAATTATCTACCTCAGTATGAAGGGTGAGCAGAGGGATTAAGGTCTGTTTAAAAATAACCTCCATCCAATATATTTGGACTCGATAAAATGAAAGCGGTGGAGCAGACATTTTCTCTGTGGTGTGATTTTGATTTCCGATTTTATTTTGTATATATCCTCTCCTCTCCTCTCTGTCTCTATTTCTCTCCTTCTTTCTCTCGCCGCTCCTCTCCTCCCTTCTCCTTTCTCTCCCAGTCGTTAATCTGCTTTGATAATTTCCGCAGCCGATGCGTGACGCTCGGTGGGAGACCGTCTTAAAAGACAGTCAGAAACCAAAGCAGGGGGGGGGGGGGGGGGGGGGGGATGCAATTATTCAAGTGGCAGTCAACAATTTTTGTATTAGACGGACGTACACTGTGCTCACAGTCCCTCATAAAGAAAACTCCACTAAGAGGATCACAAATCATCTCCACGAGCCATATATGATTGTTCTGCTCGTGCAAGGTCATCGGGAAGGCTTCGGGGATTTATCCTCCTGTTGCAAACATCATGTACCTTTCTTGAACTCTGTATCTTACGCCAGCCATGATGATCATTACCTCTTCTTTTTCTGGGGAAAGCGGTGGCAAAAAGTGTGATAAGGCTTCATCGTGAGCACGGAGGCAGCTGCTGAGCACGCCGGCTGCAGTGTGTGGAGGTAGAGGATCGTGAGTTTCTCACCGCTGATGGCAGATTGATTGTTTGTAGCCGGTGTCGACAGCACACAGTAGGTAGTCCATCTTGTTTTTCCTTCATTATTTGTTTCATAGTGTGAAGTCTCAGCTGGCATGCTAATAAGCTGTTTAGAGCTGGGGCCGTGCCCGAATGTGTAACCCCTCCTTAGAATTGTTTCTTCCCCCCCCCCCCCCCCCCCCCCCCCCCCCCCATCGGTTTGTCCTTGTTTGTCCTCTTCGATTTTTTTTTGTTTCTTTGTTTTATTTTACAAGGAAATTATCGTCTGCAACTGCTTGAGTTTATTGTGCAGCATAATAAATCACACAGCAGTGTGATCGATGCTCAGAGGACGGCCTCCTCTGTTCCTTTAAAAAATGTTTCTGACGATTTCAAAAGAGGCACGAGGAGGAAAATCCATCTTGATCAAGACTTTGGCAGAAGAAACATTTTCTGGAGGAAGCAACTCCTGTAACAGTCCTTTTTTTAAACTAACCCTTTATACCTTCACAATACTTGAGTATTACGATGTACTATATACTTATACTGCAAAGATATCATGCATTAATCCGGGCCTACGCTGGTGGTGAAGCACTCGCTGGGATGAACTTGACAGAGGAAGTTTCTCCTCTGCTGCACATGCACCTCTGTGAGCACTGATTTACATTTTCACAACAGAACCGACTGTCTCCTGGAAATAATCCACTTGTAACCCTCCTGGTGCTCCAGTTCCCATAGTTACCCAGCAGCTTTTTACAGGAGCGAACCACAGAAAACCAAAATAGTCCAACAACGTCTCCATTTACCAAATCCATACCAAACAGGTGGATTCTGCAGTGTGGATTCCACTGGATTTGACATTTAAACACTTCTTCGTCTTTCTGATCTTTTCTTTTCAGCAGCATTGTTAAAGTTCAATTCTCCGCTGTCCAAACACCGTGCTTCCGTCCATGTGCATTTTATTCCCACCTTGAACCTGAGGCTTTAATCCCGAGTCCACAGCAGCTGGTTTATCTTTGCACATTTCACAGCGTTTATATTTAATCCTCGTCGCCCGGAGGCCGAGCTGTCCGGCCGCTCTGCTGCTGATTATCGCTCATCCTTGTTCTTTCTCCCGTTTCACTATTGTTTGATTCATGCATGTAGCCCGCTTGACACAGAGCCATGTGTTTCTGTCTAAAGCTAGTTTTTCATATACAGCAGTGGGGTGCAGTCCCCCCTCAACTCCAATAGCAAAGCCCCCCATCTCAATGCATGACTCAGCATGTTTGTAACGTCGTACAAATACAAATGAGTGTTAGTGTTGTGTATAAATCTAGTGGACGAGCCTCAGACGTGGTCAGCGGGTCACAGCCTTGAGAGGCGGTGGACTAGTGGCAGAAACTTGGACTATGGGCAGAAAAGGTCTCTGGTTCGACTCCACGAGTTCATTCTCCCTACCCTGTCTAGTGCCCCTGAGCAAGGCACCTTACTCCCCTAACATCTGCCCCCCGGGCGCCGTACATGGCTGCTCACTGCTCTGTGTGTCCTGCACCAGATGGGTTAAAAGCAGAGGTTACATTTCCCTACCTGCATGAGTGTGCCTGTGCATGTCTGTGCATGTGTTTGGGACAAATAAATGCATCTTAATCTGCATCTTAGCCTTCCTGTTGCGTTAGCTGCAGGTGAAGCTAGCTCCCTGTGACAGCAGCTGCCACCATGACAGAGCAGTAAACTACAAAATCAATGCACATGGGCAATAATCCGATTAGTCCACGGGACAGAAGACACACGATCGGGTGTAAGGAGAGATATCACTTCCTCTCAGGTGGAGTCCGACTGATGTGTAGTGAAAAGGTCAAACAGCTTATCAGTGAGATGGTGAATTTCATGGTGCATTATGTCTGTAAGTTGATGTAAAGGATCATCAGACAGATGTGTAGTGCACAGATTGTGGAATGATACAGCTGATGACTACTGGTCTCCAGCATCACCTGAAGAAAGAGGTCTGGTTCTTTGACTGTTGACCAGCTGGTTGCTCGATGACTGTCTGGTGTGTGGCACTGGAGCTGTGCTGCTTCTCCATTAACACAAGTGGAACCTGAGGAGTGTGAAACCAAGAGGCCCAGAACAAAACCTAAACAATCCGCTGAAAGAATCGTGTGAGATCAGAGTCGAGTGAAAACACTCTTTTTAAATTACCACACCTACTGGCAAGGAGCTGGAAGTGAGAGGCATCAAACAAAAACACGTTCCCTTTTCTAGAGTAACATTTTATTTAGTAGAATAGAAGTATTAGTTGTATGAATGTAATATTTTCAATGTAATGTATTTTTGTATTTTCTTCATGGATAAAGTTATTAATAAACCTAGGATGTTTGAGTTGCTAATTGTATTTAATTTTGTGATATGTCTCAAACTAGAATCTATGATCGCCCCAAAGCCAAGTCTGCTGTCTGTTGACTATTTCTATTAATAACTTAAGAGTAACAGACATCATGTAGTAAGTTGTAAACTATGTATTAAATATGACGTCACTATAAGAGCTTGCTTTTCACACCCCCGACTCCGACTCTGACTTTGAGTGACTTCCAGCATTCCTGCACTGAGAAGCCATTTCCTCTCTCTCGGGGTCCAGACACTGAACCCGAGTCGCCCTCTCACACATGTAGCACCTCACAGGAGCTTCTCCGTGTGAGATGCATTCTCACCTCCTCAGTTTGCTTTGGACGAGGGGGGGGGGGCACCAGCTTAGAGCCACAGAAACGTCATCCTGGTGCCCACTCATTGGCCGTGAATCCCCCCAGACAATCACCAGCTATATTCACACTTTATCGGACATTACACCGTCACTGGTGCTGACGAGCCACCGGGGCATAGTGGGTCTGACCCAGTTGGACATAAACGTCTGGAATAAGATCAGGATCGGAAGCGGCTCCACACAGACGAGCTGGTTCACACCTACAGGACATTTGGAGTCGGCTCCATTTCACCGACCTCGTCTTTGTGCTGTGGGAGGAAAGTGGAGCACGTGGAAGAGACGGATGCTGACACCACGATAACGTGTGTAAACGTGTGGATGTTCATGTGTCTAGCTGGTTCACAGGATAAAACACACAACCCTCGTCTTGTATAATTCAGTATAAAATATATCTAAGTGTATTTATATATGCAGAGATTTTTACAACTTCACGTCATTTGAAGTTATGCACGCTAAGCACATGGACCAGTGTCTGTTTCTGCTTCTTACTCCACGGCTGCAGCTTCGCGGCACCTAAATCCTGCAGCTTCCCCCCCCCCCCCCCCCCCCCCCCACCGGCTCTCATTTTCCTCAAAGCACCTTTTCCCCTTCGCCCCCTCGCTCCCCCGAGAACCACTATCCGTCTCCGATCTGTCCCCGAGCCTTTCTCTGTCTCCTTCTCATCCTCCACTATCATCACTAAATAATTCCTTACAGAGGAAAATCTAATCAAATGTGAGTGAGAGTGAAAAAATAGGGAGCAAAAACAGGAGGAAATGTGTGTGTGTGTGTGTGTGAATCCGACTTAGTGAAGAGGAGGAGGAGGAGGAGGAGGAAGAGGAGGAGGAAGAGGAGGAGGAGGAGGAGGGGTTGAAAAGAGACCGAATCAGAAAGCAACATTGGCAGTGTGTGAGGAGGTTGTAGAGTGAGAGAACTGCAAGTGCATTAGCAGTCAGAGCACTTAGTGTGAGGAATCCATTCATTATTCATTAGCTAATTCACCATGTATAGTAATTAAAATCAGAGCCGGCTCCAAAATGGAAAGAGCTCTGCTTTTTTTCAATGTGCAATATTTAAGAGGGCTGTTTTTTACACATACTTCAAGGTTTTGATAAATCCACGTCTTGAAAGAAACTGAAACTGTCACGACTCTACTAACCACGGGAGGAGGAGGAGTCCGAAATAGACAATATGCTAATGTGCAGCTTCACCTAAAAATAACAAACACACAAGTGCCTGTCTATTGTAAAGTGCACGTGAGGATATATATTTAATCATTTAAACTTCATCTTGTATATTCAGATTTGAATGTTCTACTAGTATTTGATCTATAAACCCAGACAATGTGTCATGCCCCATTAAAACTGACACACACACACACACACACAGACCGACAAAAGTGTGTTTGTTTGATCCTGAAAACGCTACGAGACCAAAAATATTGTCGCGCCAATTACCGGCAAACTAAAATTAGGGAGTGCTGATCAACCCCTGTTCAGTCTGTGGGGAAATAAAACGATAGAGTTGCTCTTTGAGTTATATTTGAACAACAGGGTTTGCTTGTTTCTGCCTTGTTCTGACAGCAGTGGTACAGGAGTGGAGTCAAAGTGCTACAGTGTGTGTGTGTGTGTGTGTGTTTGTGTGTGTGTGTGTGTGTGTGTGTGTGTGTGTGTGTGTGTGTGTGTGTGTGTGTGTGTGTGTGTGTGTGTGTGTGTGTGTGTGTGTGTGAGAGATGTACCCGTTTACTCCACAACCAAAAGACTAATTGTCTCTCTGTGGTTCAGATCCATGGCTGCAACCTCCTGCTTCTTATTTTATTTGTATCTGTTACGCCAGTTAATCTTCCCCTGGGTTTGTGTGTGTGTGTGTGGGTGCATGAATGTGTGTGTGTGTGTGTGTGTGTGTGTGTGTGTGTGGGTGTGAGTGAGTGTGTGTGTGTTTTGCAAACATTATTAAGGATCCTTGTTAATGAAAGGCGACTGATTGTATGAGAATTAATCAGTAACTTCACAAACAGAGTCTGTTGTTCTCTGTTGTTTTTGCTCCTGTTCACAACAGAAAATGAAGCTTCGGTGTTTTCAGCTTCTTCGGAGCTAAATGACTGCACAAACGGAAACAACCAAAAACTTGGCACCGCCAGAGAATCCCATTACAAGAGCTCCACATGTAAGATAACCCACATGATATAGAAAACATGGAAATAAGTGTCTGCAAGCCAGAAGCCAAGTGAAGAGCGGCTTCGTCCTTCCAAAGACAAAAAGCACTTAAGGATGAAGGAGAAACTAAATGGACTGGTCCCTTTCTGTTTTTGGACATTGCAATGATCATCTATCAAAGCTGCCGTCAAGCAAATGGAGGCAAAAGAAATCTCGTAAAAGTTAGAAAAACAAACCGAGCGGCTGCTGTGTCAACACAAAGCTTTACAGCATCTCATCTTTCACACATTATACTGTAAAAACTGTTGTTGTGTAAGGAAACAACAAAGTTACAAAAGTTTGTGCGTCGTGTGGATTTGCATCTCTGAAGGTTTACTGTGGTGTCGGATGTCGTATCATATAATGCACGTATGCACATAATTCACATAATTTATAATTGATATATTACTGGCACTATCACCAATATCTGCACCTTAGTGTCCATAACTCGGTTAATGTATATATTTTGTTCTATATTGTTGTTTTTATATTGTTGTTTTATGTCAAAGCAATTTCCTGTATGTGCAAACATACTTGGCAATAAAAGAATTCTGATTCTGATTCTGATCTTCCTCAACCTCAGTTTCCAGCCTCATTGTCTTTAACATCCTCCCCAATCTGTAACAGTTTAATTAACTTTAGGTTCAAGGTGAATGCGTCTCATGGCACATCAATAGAAAAAGTCCAGACAAGCTAAAGTACAGGATCCATGTTTCGTACAGTTATTACAAATCTTATGATCAGAGATGCAGTATTTTCATTAGGTCTACTCAAATCCGCAAAAACTGAGATTTAGATTAAGTAGTTATGGTCAAACAGGAACTTAATGTCTAATTCACTGTAATAATAATCCCAATAACAAGTCTCACACGCTGCTGATGTCCCAACAGCTGTAGATATAAAGTTCCTGACCTGCAGGCACAGACACAGTCAAACCATAAATCATATTTAATCCTGTGACATTTTCCGATTTGTCACCTTTGCCTACAGGTCATGTTTTCATCCCTCATCCATTGGTTTGTCTGTCAGGATTTAGCTAAATGTGCTGAACCACTTTAATTACTATTTGTGTTGGGGCTGGTCATGACCCACGGGAAAACCCATTAAGTGGATTCAGATCCAGGAATCATTTTTTTCACTTTCTTTAACTTGGTTAGTTTGGGCTTTAGAGGAATAAACTCTCTGAGAGAACTTCTTGTTTTTAAACTCTAAAGTTGCCCACGGACCTTAACTTGCTGAGTGAGGAACTGATTTCTGAAACTTCATGTCAGCACCTGATCAAGCTTTTTGGGAATCTCCGTCTTTTTCTTTCAATTAAATTTTAACTATTGAAATGTTTTATGGATCTGGACCTGGGCCTGTGGGTCTACGTGTGACACATTTAAATGAAACTTTTCTCTATGAATATAATCTCTATATCAGGATAAAATCTTTAAAGAAAATTATAATTATTTGGTCAACAAAGATAAGAATCTATTGGAAAATTCTCAGAATTCTCTGTTTTGCTCAATCAAATCTCAAACTCTTAAAGATGCTCAGTTTACTATCACATAAAATCAAGAAAGCAACAAAAGCCAAGGAGCTGTCACGAGCAAATGTTTGTTATTTTCCTTCAAAACTTCTTCTAAAGATGCTATTGATGAACTAAGGGATCTGTTTCCACTTTCTCCTTGAACCCCTGAACTCAGAATTCCAGCTTTTGACTTACTAACTGGTTCATTTCACTTTTATCTCCCCACGACACGTAGGAAGTTTCCAGTTCATGCTCTGGATTTCCTGTTGAACGTGATGGAGCTGAATCCATGAATCATTCACTGAGCATTTTAATCTCATTGTTTTCCGTCGCAGTTCATGTTCTGCACTTTTCTCCTTCACATTCAGCTCCAGCAGCGAGTTGTTCCTCCAATCAACAGATCCGGTCTTGTGTCACTACTCTAAGTGGATGAAAGCGACTGGCGGATGAGTGAATGGAGGACGGAGGGGAAGCGACAGATGTTGGCTGAAGTCACTGTTGCTCCTCTCCCCCTGCCCTGGTGTAAAAGTGGGTGTTGATCCCCTGAATACAGATGGTGTTACACAAGCAATCCTCTAAACGGCTGAGACACGCTCACACGCCGGCGTCTGGAACGGCCCCGCGTCTATCTGCAGTGCCTCCTCGATGCCAAACACCTTTGTTAACGCCACTGCCAAGAGCCTTATTCCAGGACACGGCTCAGAGGACATTTCAGATTCCCTTTTACTCGCGTGTGGCTCGACAGTCGATGTGTTGCATCGCTCTTCTTTCTTCTATCTGCAGAGCTGCTCGTGAGGAGCGAGGGACGAGCGACTCTCTGAAGCCGCCTGGAGGTAGGAATCAATGCCTAATGGAAAATACTGCTCGAATGCACAATCATCTTAATAAAATTGAATTTGGTGGCCGTCCTCTGGTCGCCTCCCTTGTGCTCTTGGTGGTAGATTGGTGAACTTACGACAATTAACCTTGAACACCGTCGGGGCGGGGGGGGGGGGGGGGGGGGGGGGGAGGAAAGGGAAGGAGCCCACAAGATTTTTCAATAATTAAATCATCCCTCCTGTTGCACGTCTCCCCAGTCACCGATAGGCCGCCTCTTTGTCGTGCAAATTCCTATTCAAGGAACTGAACGTCCCCGTCCAGACGCTGTTAATGTACAGACAGCGTCCACAGTAATATGCATCTAGAGTGGAATACAATACGCCTGACATGCTTAGTGAGGCGTGCTCCATTGTTCCAGTGTGCGATGCAGCAGAAAGCAGCCGCACAGGGGAACATGCGAGTGTCGGTGATTATTCATCTGTGTAAGTCGACATGTGAAATCAGGTGCAAATTGGTTTGTGACTCATTAGATGGTGCAGAGAGGGACGGGAACTGAGAGAGTGTGAAAGGAAATCAATTGAGCTGCAGTTGGGAGATGGATGCGTGGACTGGAATGTTATTGAGAGCAAAACAGAACCAGTGTTTTGGATCTCGACACAAGAGTTTTTGCGGCTGAATCTAAGTCTGAGGGACGGAGATCAAACTCGATAGAGAACAGAGGAGGAGGAACCGGCTGGTCTGCAGCCTGAATGATTCCCTGTCATTGTTCCTCCTCTTGTAATCCATTAGTTTCTACTAACGTGTCAAAAAAGTAAAAAGTCGATGAGAAAGTAAATGTTTAAATAATCCTGATTTGATGTTAATTGTCAATTTACTGAATTGACAGATTGAACAGGACACACGTCAGATCCATCAAAATTCTGCACTTAAATTAAAAGAAGGAAATTCACTTTCCTCTCATGCTGAGCTGGGTCAGATTCCAGAAGGCAGATCACCCGATGTTTTAATCTTATATTATCTTATTATGTCTTTTTTTAAGCATCTAGGTGAATTCAGTTTTATTTGTTTAGCGTCAAGTCACAATATCTGTTAAATAGTGAGGTCGAGACCTGACAACATCATAGAGGAAACCCAACAGTTCACACCACGAGCTGGTCAAAGTGAAACCACTCCGCCAAGCATCAGTCCCCCAGTAAAACCCCAGTTAAAGTCACTGGATCCAGACTTTGATTTGGTCACACACTCATAAATATCAGCCCCCTTCAACATGTCTGACGTTTTTCATCAAGATCCCTGTGAATTATTTTCAGAGATATCAACTCAAATGTTGAAAAAAAAAACTAAACCTTGAATACCGTGAAAAACTTTCCCTGGGACCGCCTCCTGATCTGGATCAACAGCAAACCTCCAACAAGTTCCAAGGAAATCAATCCAGTAGTTTTTCCCTAATCCTGATAGTTAACAAACAAAAAGTTGATGAAAAAACAACTTCATATTTAATTTTTTGTCATATTCACACTTACCTCATTACATTGGCAACTTTGTTTTTCATAGTTTGTTATCTCTTGTATTTAGTCTTTTGTTTATGGGAGAATTTGCTGTTCTATCATATTTGGTACCTTACTGTGTATTCTAGTACTTTATTGTGTATATTTACTTGTGGAGTATTTAAAGTGTCTTAGTATGTTTCTGTTTTGAGCTTTTCTAATTCTTCGTATCTGTTTAATTGCTCGTTATTGCTGCTGTAACTCAATAATTTCCCAATGTTGGGATCAATAAAGTACACATCCATCCATCTATCTATAAACTACGCCTGTTACATCAACACACATCAAATACATATTAATACAAGTCCAGAGTGGGATCCACCACAACTCCTGACCAGTGTCAGCTGGGATCGGCTCCAGCTTCTCCTTGAAGTATAAACTCTACTGATACGATGACGGATGGATGATTATTCAACATTTCATCCTCTGCTGCTCATTTTAAGATGGAAGTGAATTCAGGTTTAATATTGATCAAACCCCGACCCTTCTCCAGAAAGTCCCAAACTTTGTGAACCATGACTTTAAGACGATGAACGTTATTACTCTCAGAAGGGAAATCCCCCGTGTGATGAATCGTTTATATTCAAACATCGGTCGGTCACGATGAATGATTTTTGGTTTGGAAGGAAACTTCAATAATCAAACGATGACAACGTACAAATTATTAAAAAAAACACTGAGGAGCCGAGCCAGCGTTCGATTCCCCGGGAACTCATCTTTCCCACCTGAAGATTGATCTCGAAACATATTTTGATGGATAATTTCCGAGCTCTGGAAGCGCTGCTGTGTTTTTTTTATTTTGAAAAGATTTGACAGCCCAGTGAGTGAAGCGCTCGGTCACCCCGGCCGAGAGGAGCCGGACGGGTTCATGCTGAAGTCTGAGCGGAGCAGGGAGACGCCAATCACTCACTGAACAACCCACTTGACAAAACACTTGTCTCGAGCTAATGCCTATTGATCACCATGAGCACGGGCCACGCTGGCACAAATCCACTCCGAGGAAAACAAACTATTGCAGTGCCACAACACGTGTACACACACAAACACACACACACACAAAAGCAGCTGCAACCAGCCAGTCTCAGAGCCCATCAGCCATCGTATAAACAAATTATCCTCTGCCGGCAAAGGCCAATATTTTGGGGATTCGACCTATTTGATACACGATGGATATAGAACTGTCACTGTTCTGACTTATTTATTTTCATGCAGTGATGGAGAAAGTTCTCAAACATTTAATTAAGTAAAGTACAAATGCATGCAGACAAAACGTATTTAAGAAAAAGTGGAGTTAAAGTAAAACATTTTTATTCTTCACCAGTGATGCTGCCGTTTGCCCTCGTTAAAGGAGGCGGGGTCTAATGTTACCTGTCTGCTCTGATTGGATCAGTGGATCAATCCCCCTCTAGACGCTGGTTCTTTTAAAAAATATGACAAAAAAACGAACTTTCTGATCATAAAACACTATTTTTATACACATGTAGAGAGTTGAGATACTTGCTAATATAAGTATTGCAGTAAAAGTGTTGAGTACCCGGGAATATCTGTAACTAAGTACTTTATAAGATCCCTTCACTGATTTTAGTTTCTCCACATAACACACGAGTGACAGTTACTCTCTAGGTGTTCTAGGTCCAGACCACATTCTGGCTCATCACTATTAACAGCTGTCTGCAGATAAATACTGATAAATTAAAAAGCCCACGTATTTAGGTCAAAGTGTTCCGCCTCTTTTTCGCCTGCAACCAAAAGCCTGCTTCTGATTGGTCAAAGTAGAAACAGAAACCAGAAGACATCCGGAGAAATGCAGAAATGCAGAATAGCATCCAGCTAACATCATACTAGGGTAACTGGGACTCTGCAGGGCTCATATCCAATCTCAAAAGGAGAATCCCAGAGAACTGAGAAGATAGATATCACACGTTTTCTGCTTAATGTATAAAACAAAGCAATTAAGGTATGAAATGAAATAATTAAGGTATGAAATCACATTAACTGCCTTAACGGCGTCATTTCTGCATGTAATTTGCCATCAATTCCAGCCCATGGGTCTGTTGGAATGGATTTCACACACACACACACGGTCATTGACCTGTGATTGTGACCTTGGGTTTGGGGACGACCTCCAGAAGGGATGAGACCCACTGGGATGTGAAACACCTGCTGATCACCTAATGGGGAAAACATGTGATTTAAATCCGCACCATTACCGTAATTGACCGAACGCACTGCAATCACAAAAATCACTGTAGTTTCCCATTTAGCTGATGTGATGGAGGTGGTTGTTAATCTGATGGTTAACTGAAGTCAGAGGTAAGAAGAGAGCGTTCATCATCTGATTACATTATCCCTGAGTGACGGCATATTAGAGGAACCTGGTTGATTTTTGAATATCTCACGTTCTGTTGCACCGGGCATCTCATCGGGATGTGTTCTCTTAAATGTTATATTACATTTAGCTTATGCTTTTGTTCAAAGCGAAAGCATCATTACATTTTTACTACACTCAACATTTATGAGGGGCCACTTAGGGGTTCAGTATCTCGCCAAGGACACTTCGGCATGCCGATGGGGAAGAGTGGGGTTTGAACCGGCAACCTTCATGTTGGAGAGCGCCCGCTCTGCCCCCTTGGCCACACCGCCCCAGAGGCAGGAACAGGACGACCTCTCTTCACCTCCCACAGGATAAAGCACCGGGCTCTTCAAAGAAACTCACCTAGAATGAGTTGTTTCACATGGAGTCGAAAAGTGGAACACATAGCAGGAGGCGGGAACCGGATCTCCTGGGAATTATATGTCCTAGCAACTTCTTTGCACTTGGAAATTACAGTTTTGAAAAAGAAAAATCCTCATTTAAATGTTTATGTGTTTTTCTGTACACTTTGTGCTCTTCAGCTACCTCCCCCCCCCCCCCCCCCAAACCAGAGCAGGTTTGGGGGTTAACAACTTCCTCTTTCATCCGACATACTGTTATACAAACAAACACATGCACAGAGTCAGTAACGCATGTACAGGTGCCTCGTGAGGCCTCCTCGCAGTACTGCACCTTCCTCAAACTGAATATCTTCGAGCCGGAGGGTTTTGGACGAGGCCCAGATTTCCCTCCTCGATTTTTTTTGGGGTCATAAACGCGGCCTCTGCCCGAGGACTGCAGGGCCTTTAAAAAAAGAGACTCTGCTTTATTGGACACACTTCTGTTTCTCTACGTCCCGACTGCTCCTGAGCCAGCTGATCAGAGAGGCAGAACAAAGCCGCTCTCCTACAAGCCGCTCGGCCTCTTGTTTAGTAAACAGGATGTATATTTTTAAAAAGAGGAAAAGGCTGTCTTCTCTTTTCCCCCGACGCTTGCAGAAGCTGCTGCTGCTGCTGCACGGAGAGAAGTGCAGAGCGCTGTGCTACTAAAAAGGAAGAAGCAAAAAAAAAAAAAAAAGAGAAAGCCAGTGGGTTATATTCAGCATCCGCAGCTCAGACGCAGGGAACCAGCAGCAGCACTGGAGATGTGAACGTGAGCATCGGGCCGGTGGAGAAGGTGGAAGACAGAGTCTCTGTGCATCCTCCACACGGCCTCACTCACACGGGTGTTTTGAACGCCTAATTTGTTCATGAATATTACATCGTGCACCATTTGGCTCATGAATATGGAGGCGATGGAACCACAGGCTCTCCCAGTAATCAACAGTCGACACACACAGTCCGTTCGTCAGCGCTCCGGCTCAGCGGCAGCGTTCTCTCTCTCTCTCTCTCTCTCTCTCCAGTGCGTTCAGCCAATCACGGCCGATCATGGCCTCAGCAGAACGTTAGTGTCGGTACAAACTGTCCGCGGATAAAGTGTGAATACAGCAGTCTGCCACCGCCAAGGATTTTTTTCTTCTTCCTCTCTCCGTCTGCCTCTCTCTCTCTCTGTCCCTCTTCTTCCTCTCTCTCTCTCTCTCCCTCTCTCTCTATTATGTGAACACACAGACAAACGGTATTGACAGAGCGAGAGCCCTGATTCCCCGAGAACACCAACTTCCTCTGACACGGGGAAAAACAACAACCTGATTGTGTTGTTTCATTAACCGCTGTTGGATAAACAACTCGCTCGCTGTGGAGACGACTCAGAGACACGACTCAGAGCCGAGCAGCCGATGCACCGAGCTCTCCATGCCCGTGCGTTTCCCCCGCCTCAAGCCACGTGGCTCGGCTCCAACTGAGCCATATGCCCCTTAGCCCCTCGCTGCTCCACTCTGTGTTAAATCATTCAGGATACATAGTCTACATATCATCACCACCAGTGAGAGAGAGCAAACACAACTGGGAGACACCGGTTGACTCAGGAACAGCGTTACTGACGCTGGTAGGGTCCCAGTTGAGGTTGAATATTTGATGGTCATCGCCCAGTTTGTGAAGGGAAGTCTTCAAGCTGCTGATTTTGTCCACGCAATATTTGAAAACTGTAAAGTTCTATGTATGCCGAAAATCTTTGGCAGCTTCACTCGAGAACATGAAGGAAATGATCAGAATAGTTCTCGGCTTCCTGGTGGTCCATCATTGATTAGTTATATTCCATCATATAGAAACAGAATCATTTGATTTTATATTATATTTGACAAAAAAATACATAACATTTTAACATTTCTGCAGTTAAAAGCATATTTGACATCTTTTTTTTATCAAACATTGTCACAGATTATTTATAACAGGG
Organism: Pleuronectes platessa; assembly: GCF_947347685.1. Classification (NCBI taxonomy): domain Eukaryota; kingdom Metazoa; phylum Chordata; class Actinopteri; order Pleuronectiformes; family Pleuronectidae; genus Pleuronectes; species Pleuronectes platessa. The sequence goes on from NC_070626.1 coordinate 28,920,964, forward strand.
GTGTCCAAACTACGGCCCGTGGGCCATCTGCGGCCCGCCATCGATTTTAAATTGGCCCGCCTCAAACAAACTTTAATTAAAAAATTAATAAAATTAAAAAAATATATATATATATATATATATAATTTTTTGGGGGAAACCAACAATTTAGTAGCACTTAAATGGAACTTAATTATAGCACTTTGTAGTTTTGCTTTAGTTTTGAAGAAATTGTACTTTCTTGATTCTTGTTGTTCTGGGTTTGTACCCTTGAATGCACTTATTGGATAAAAGCATCATCTATATGAAATGCAGTGTGATGGACTATGGCCCACTGTATAGCAGCTGTCCCTCAGAACGTGGCGGCGTGAGTGACCCAGACCTTCGTATATTTTTCGATATATTCTCGGGATAAAAAGTTTGGACACCCCTGATTTAGAATGTTTATAATGAACAATTATTCCTTTTTTGTTGGTCAATATTTGGGATGGCTCCGCCTCTGAGATGTGAATATTTTATGCTTTTCTGTCAAAACAAGCACAGAGAAGACATAAGCAAAGGGAACTTGCTCCTCTTCAGGTTGGAATAAACTCTCAGGAGCTCTGTCAGACCCATGATATTGATTCAACAGTACATGACGGTGAAGCTAAACACCCAGTCTCTCTCTCTCTCCTCTGCGCCTGCAGGAGTTGACATTCAGGAAGTTTTCACAGTGACATGTTTTATTCTTCGCTGCAGGAATATCGGCGCTGCACCGGGTGTGACCTGCTTCTCCGACTCGGACCTGCTAAACCCAGACGTTCGGTGGGTGAGTCGAGCGGCGCCACCGTCTCCAAACATTGTTAGTTCAATTTCCACGGTGTGTGAATGAGATGAAGACTTGGCGCTCCCTCTTTGTTTGTGCCTGTATTCCCTGCCTGGATAATTAAAGTCCGGGCAGCAGGTGCTGGTTAGACCAGCTTGCAGAATTCAAAGAGACGTTAAGAGGAAAACGCACAAGTGAGCTTCAAGTGCAACATGAAACTGGTGCATATGATGATTGAAGATCTCACAGACTCGAGCTGCAGCTAATGATTATCTTCATTATTGATATATGCGCTAAATGATTTCCTGATTAATGAGGTGATGTCTTCAAAACCCAAACATATTTACACATTTAGACTCATTTACACACATTGGATCAGCAAGAGCCAGTGAATCTTTGTGCTAATTAATCAGTTAATCCAAAATATAATTAACTATTAAACAGCCAACTCACCGTAAGCATTTTTTCTTCTGCTAACCTAAAATTTATTGAGGTATCGTTATGGCTTTAAATTCTGGGATTAGAAGATTGTAAAGTAAAATGGAGACAAGTCAATGTTTGTTTGTAGTTTTAAAAATATTTAAATCAACAGATATGTTTCTTTTCATTAATAAAGTTCCATTTGATCTGGACAGATGTATCATACGTGTAAAGTTTTAAGCGTTTATCTCATTCACCAAGAAGAGTATTTTATCATTTGTCTTGATAGTTAGCAAGAGTACAAAAAAACCACTGGGCAGTTTATGGTGGAGAGAAACAGTATCAGCCAAAGAGGAAACCATTAAAGCAACAATGTGCATAACATTGTGAAACAGGGTATTTTTTTTAAACATTTTTGTGACTATATCAATAACTAATGCAGAGAGATTTAAGGAAAATAAATCTTGCTTGAGTAAAGTGCTTAAATCTACCATGAGGGGAAACGTGGTGTGGATCCGTATAATGATCTCTCTACAGTTACTGTGGGGTAACACATACTCCTTCAAACTCTGGAGAATGGATATCATTTCCCTTGTGTTTAATATTAAGACTTTGTAGAATATCTATTTGAACATCTGACCTCAATGTGCAATTTGCCACAAAAGAAGATTCGATATCTGGCACAGATCCGGACAAAGGAGCAGATCCGGTGTTTTGTCCACCTTGGGGAGATCTGCACTAATCCTCTCACCGATTAGCCAGGGAACACTTCAGGTAACTTAATGAAGAAATATGGCGTACACATAAGAGACTGACATCCCTGAGTGTGGGTAATGTGGTGCGGCTTGATTGGATTTAAGGGGACTGCTGGACCTTAATTGGCCGAGGCATGTGCTCTAATGAGTGCCAGCTCCTTTATGGCACGTTTCCAGCCTGTAATGTGCATGATTACCACACAGAGCCTCGTTATAATGAGACGGTGTTAAAAGGTCAAAATGTACCAAAAAAAAACAAATATCAAATAACATAAATCAAATAATTGTTTGGTTTCTATTCCCTGATCCTGTATTTGTTGCTCAAGTCTGTGAGCTGCCCTGGGAACACTGGTATCCAGCGTTAGCGACTGACCCGCCAGTTAATTGCTCGGTGCAGAAACGAGTGCGTCAGCCGCTTCAACTGTCGTCTCACATCTCCGTGGTGTTGTGGCTGAGCTCCACCTCTGACACGCGGCTGTTGTTGGGAACATTTTTTTATAATCTGAGCAGCAGAAGTCTGTTCAAAGTGGAGCTGGAGAAACGGAAACAGCTTTACTCTGCTCCCGACAGAAACCCAGTGACCGACCTCTTTCTACACATATTATAGTAACGTGGAGCTCAATGCCCTCGAGCTACGAATTCAATGTGCTCCTGTGTTGTGGAAGCAATAGCTGAAATATGTTTTGAACGTGGTGTCGGTGTCTGATTGTGATAAACTATTTTAAAAAAACAGGCGTTTGGGACGTGACTATCTCCTGTGACTTAAAAAATGGTTTCAGGAAAAACAAGAGGAAGAACAAATGCACGACAAATGTCATTAAAGAGCTCCGACGCTCAGCCGAGGTTTAACACGTCTCACAACATATCAAAGCCACTTTGTTTTTATTGAGGATACAAGACACAACGAAATATCATCACAGGAGCGTCTCTCTCTCTCTCTCTCTCTTTCTTCCCCTTTGAATTGCGAAGGACAAAATGGTTTCGTGGTTCACCAATAATGCATCAGTTCACGGCGACGGGGGGGAACGAGATGTTCTAACAGACAAATCCCCGAAAAACAGGGGAGAGGGAGTCCGCCACTTTACTAAAAATGCGATCTGGTCCACGTTACAAGATTCCCCTCGTCGGTTTGGTCGTGTTGGACTCGGCGCCACTGACTGAGGTTTCAATCTTTGCCAACTAAGCCAATCTAGTGTATTCCAGCTCCAACTAGACAATTTGCACCAGATGCCAAAGTATTAATGAAGCAGATATAGATTTTTATTCTCACACTGACTCAGAGACTCCCCTTCAGCAAAAAATTCATGAATCGCTGCCTGTTCCTTCGTGAGCCACGAGTGTCGTTAAAGTACTTTCATCAAAGACATCCGCGCTAAATGAACTGGCACCAGATAAAATGTATATTAATATGTGGGGAATGAGATAAATAGGGGAAGAGGGGAGGGCATTGAACACGAGTGAGATAGAGACTCATCATGACAGTCATCACTTCGGCTATTATCCCTAATTCTCGGAGGGAATATCTCAGGAAGGCGGAGTCACATCCAGGCTGATAAGCAGACAATGAGATTTGCTCCGGATTCGAGGGGAAGCTCTTCCATCGGCTTGTTTTCACCTACAGGAGCTTTTTGAACTCGACTGGTGAAACGGCAGCTTGTTGGTGTTTGTGGGATTAGTGGCGGCGCGACTGGGAGGATGAGTTGTGCCGTGATTGTGCGATTTGATAAACGCACACTCTCACTTGAACTTCACCACTTCACAGTGTGTCCAGGTTGTGTATCGTTTTCTGAAATTCTTCTTTGCCGATGACTTCACCACGTCTCTTATCCTATCAGCCTGGTCCGACTCTCCTCCGCGTCACATTGAGTCACACTCACACACACTACGGCTGGTTGTGTTGTCTCTGCCACTCACACACTCGGTTCTTCTATGTGCAGCAGCTCTTTCTCCATTACATATCAAGGCACAGCTGCTGGGCACAATTTGGGGTTCAGTGCTTTGCCCCAGGTCGATTCACCGAGTGGAATGGAGGAGCCCGGGGATCAAACCGCAGCCCGTGTGGTCAGTGGCCGACCCACAGCCACCCCTGTGGGTTTCCACTGAAGCCAGATTTTATTGGTCGGCCGATAAAAACTACAAACATGAGCAGACGTTCAGGAATCTACATCAGTTTGCTCATGTGCTTCAATATAAACACTTTTCTCCGAGTGAATGACCAATGCAGAGATAATAAGAAGGATTTATGTTTTACACTGAGACAATTATCTTATTTATCTTGTTAATAAAAGTTGTATTTGGGATTTCTTTCCATTTATAGTTTTATTAATTATAAAGTCTTGTTTGTGAGATATTAAAGCCTCAGTTACATGTTATGTTTTAAAGGTTTGATAACGACATCTAAGGATTCAAATTTATCTTTATCGACGTATATATTCAAAATCTTTACCCCTTAAAATCAGTATCGATCCATATTGGTCGTGCAGTACTTTTCAATTTCATACAGTCATCATAACTTTCCCTAGAAATCTGTTGTGTTGCTTCACGATGCAGCGATGTTCACTTTGCAGGTTCTGCTCAGTGTCACTGGTCTTCCCTGTTGGAATTCACTTCTCACTGGTGTCTACACTGGACAGTCATGTGACCGTGCACGCTCTGTCTCCTCAGCAGAAACTGATTGGTCATCTCTTTATTGGGGGGGGGGGGGGCAGAACGAGCAGACGGAGCACAATCACCGGAGCGGCCGCCGCGCTCACGTCTGCACGTGGCAGATCGCGATTGCAGTGAAGATTCATTCTGCTGCACCCGGCTGGATTCTGCTGTGCAGTTGTGTGTTGAGGCGACTTTTGTGCTGCGCTCACGTGTTTTTTTGTGGGTGGCCTGCGACCGATTCATCATGATGCACGTTCAAGCTGCCTGACGTCTTTGCAGTGTAAAGACTCGTTTCTCTCTTCTCGGTCCTCAGTGAATCTCCAATTAGGAAACCACAAAAAAGGTCAAAAGGAGACGAAGGAAATTCCTCATATTGTAGAACTGTGGGTAGTAACTGCAGGAGGAAGAATTTCATGGGGAAAAAAAGCAGAATAATGAAATTCAGTTAAAGATTTTGAGGGATCCTAATGGTTATGGTCGGTCTCCCAGTCCACCACTTTGACTCAGACTGAAATATCTTAACCACTGTCCAGAGATCAGATTCCTACTGACTTAGGTTGTCGCCCCAAATATTCCTCTGGTGCGGCCGTCACGATGGGATTATTGATTTGGACTTTGACAACGAGAAGATTGTTTAATTTGGTAAAGATCCACTGAGGTGTGAGGATGAGCCTTGACACACGATCCCCCCCGACTGCATCAGTGAAACACCAGTGTTTTCACTTCAGTAAAACACATCTACTGGATCCGTGCAAACTTTATCAAAGACGTCCATTGTTTAAATGAATTCCCATGAAATTGTCTTTTCACATGAATTAAAAAAAATCTCTTTGCATGTTTTTAGTTCTGAGTGAAATCTGTTGACAGATTTTGGGGTAAATTCCCTTGAAATGATCTTTTCACAACTTTCCCCTCAGGATGAATTAAACCCTCTTTGTTCATCTGTTCACTTTTCATCTGACACCAAAACATATATTTGTCCGATAAAGCTGCGAATCTCACGACTCTCCCAGCAGCAGTATGAACTGTATATCGTTTTAGTGCTGATTATAATGTTTTAGCAGGTGAACACATTAAAAACCAGGATGTTAAACACATTAAACACTGCAGCTGCAAAACATCAGCAGTGTCATCGTGAGCATGTTGGTTTTTCTAACTTTAATATTCAGCATCAAAAACACCCGCATGGATCTGGAACCACAACCACAACAGATATTCATAGCAATGACTCTCTGTGTCGGGTTGTGGCTCCGAGTGGAACATCCAACTTCATCCAGACCAAAGTAGATTAAGAAGTTTCCCAGAATGTCAACTTCTAACAGCTACAGGGTCTTCCTATCGTGTTTGCACGTTATAGTTCAAGACATTATTAGAATTATTATAAAATTTTTATCTAACTGTTGCGACTGTTTATAACCGGGCACATGTTTTGGCGGCTCAGGTCTCTTAAGGTCCCACGTACAAATATTTAAAGCCAACTGGAAGTGAACATAAATAATCCAGTACATCAGATTTGTAATACATGTCAGAAAAAGGGAGTAAATAAGAAGTAAATAGTTAGTAAATATATATTGCTTTTATTTTTATTGCTTTTCTTATGTGTGTTGTATTTATTGTGTTTTTATATTTTTTATGTTTCTATGTTCATTGTATGCACCAATAACCAGAGCAAATTCCTTGTAGGTGTAAACCTACTTGGCAATAAATACTTTCTGATTCTGATTCTGATTCTGAAGTATCATACAAACAGTATTGTTTGTATATATTTAAAAATAATTTCTCATATCAGGCTCAATTGGCTGCTGTTCTGATCGTTGTATAACCTACTGGACATTTGTTATACCGATGTATTTAGTATCCTGATGTACTGTTTATATATCTCTAGAAAAAATTACTTTCTGTTTCCAATCATTTTGGTTTCTATTCCTGAACCAGTGAAGACATAACACACTATATAAACTATTTTAAGGTGGCAGAGAGTGCTAGATTTGATTTGTGGCCTTAACAACATGGATTCCAACAGCTGGCCCAGTTTGTGCCTGAAACAGAAAATCACATGGTCCAGAGAAAACAGAATATTCTCCTCCACTGACCGTCCATATTCTCAGTTTGTCACAATCTCACCAGCAGCATATTTTGGCAGATCTGTGACCGTTTGGAACATACTGAGTGTGCAGATGGACGGAGCACAGATGAATAATGCTGCCTGAGTTCAGGACTTTCCTATATGGACATTCTGATTTTTTTATTTTTTTTATCCAGTCTATCTCTGGGTTTTCACAGCTGTGACTGCAAGCTGCCGTCCTCCATGGAGGGAGCAGGCGCTGTGATTCAACTGTACACTTAGAGGAATTAAAATCAGGCCACAAACACTGAAAATCCAAAATCCAAAGCTCCGGTTTCTCTACACGCATCCCAGTACGTGTGGATTTTGTGATTTTAGAAATATCTTTGGTCAAACTGGACAAAATTTGAGTTTTCTTAAATGTTATTTCGAAGTTTCACACCAATTTCAAGACCATTTTGAAGCTACACTTTAAAATGTGGCCTTTTCTCAAGCTCCTGCTCGACAGATACAAGCCCCACATGAAAAGAGAATATCTCTGCCACCACTGGTTCTATAAGACGTATGATAAGTGAAGCCGAGCAAAGTTAGAGAGGCTGAAGAAGAGACTTGCTTGTCTGCCAGTGACGGATTAGATACCAAGCACAATGTAGAAAAATATTAGAATCTGGATCTATTAGCCTGAGAATCAATAGCACTACGCTTGTTGTGATACTTTATATTTATTGACGAGTTGACGATTCCCTCGGCTGAACTTTTTCACTGTTTCTGTTTTGCAAAATTGAGAGGAGAGGAGATAAAACATTCGATTAGTGAAGTCTTTGTGAACTAATCAGTGTTTTATGAACTTGGGATCAGATCCAAAATTAAATCTGCCATCAAAACGCAGCCCTGCGAGTTCCCGGGGACAATTCCCATGATGCACGGCTTCCTGCGCCTCCGTGCGAGCTGCATTATCGGTCCTGATTTTTATTCTTGTTCCTCTAATCTGAAGAAAACGTCTGAAACGGTTTAAAAGAAAAAAAAGCAATATAAGTGTAGAAAAGCTGTGATTGCCTTTAGGGCATTGTTTACTGTGATTACGCATTCTTCAGGAGCAGTGGGCGGTGCTCAGCTGCGCCTCACATCACAGCAGCTCCACCATAACTCTAATCACACACAATAAAGTTGACGGCAGAATGTTGCTCAGCTGCACACGCGTGCTCGGTGCAGAGGAGTCTGTGGACGGCGTGTGGCGGATGTGGCCGGTTGCTGAAGAGGCGGAAACACGGCACCCGCAGCCTGAACGTCCTCTCTCTCTCTCAGAGGCTCTCATCGGAGTGGAAGGCTGGTCGCTGCTGCAGGCCGCTGCAGACACATGGTGCCCGACACAGATGGTGGAATAGGGCTGCACTCAAAACAGTCAATGAGTCATTAGGACATTTGTGCCATAAGTTATGATTTTATGATAACACTGCTGCAACGGATCCGCAGACACACGCAGACCCAGCCTCTGCATCCTTCCCCACGTTGATGTTTGTTGATGTAGAAAGGCCGACTTGTGAATGACACCGAGCGGGCTTCGCTGAATAATCCTCTCTCTGGCGCACAGAGGCATAACTTCAGCTGCCACAGTGAATACTAAGTCTCTCCAGCCTGGCATGCGCTGGACTGGTTCACACCCCAGCAGTCCGACCGGCTCACACTGGCCCGTCTCTTGACTTCGACACAAACACATGTTTTTTTGCCGAGGTGCTACTGGAAAGATACAGACTGTTATCTATCAAAATGGAGCCGGCAGGAAGTGGGTCTAATCTCGGGGCCGCATCCCACTTGCTTATTTATGTCACGCAGACACATGCTGCACAGAAATGCACACAATCCCGCTGTATTAGTTAAGATAAAACGCACAAGCCTGGAGGCACCTCAGCCATAAATTATCACCACTCCCAACACCAATCCTCATATCACACGGAGGAGCGTGTGCAGGAGGCCGGGACCACGATAGAAATTGATGAAAACAACACAACAGTGGCTCCTGATAGTCAAACACATCCCTCAGAAACACACACTGCCCCCATCAATCGCCACAAGCGTAAGTGCACAGGAGAAGATAGTCGTTTGGAAATGAATCAGCATATTTGCTGGTGACAGGTTGAAACCCGACGCTTTTTAAGAAATGGGTATTAATCTAAATCCCTTCATAGTTCCAGGACAGAAAGACCTGCTGTAGTTTAACAAATGTCGTCTTTATATGAAGACGTGTTTCGGGGTTGTCAGAAGGTTACACTGTCATTGATCAAATACAAGGTGCAACCTACTGCAGAGCTAAAACATATTCTATTGATTTAATATCTTCATTGATTTGTTTTTGGAATAATCTACCAGTAAAGTGTCTGATCTAATATTTCCAGAAGTCTCTGTCTATATATGACTGGACCCCTCATCTTATTGGGTCCACACTTGGCAGGTATATTGTTATCGGCCAATGGAAGTGCAGCTTGGTCGAATTTGAACACGTGATACGTTCGATACTGATAAATCCATTTGATGAACAGGTGACTGGTGCTCTGTAGCAGCTGCAGCTGAGACACATCAAGGTAAGTGACGTTGTCCATAACGTTCACAACAATGAGTTAATTCACAACAACAACAACAACAACAACGACTGATTCTCCAGTTCGGAATGCAAGGAAAAGCTGCAACCAGGATCTCTACAGGACAAGTGAAGGACCCATTCTACACAGGCAGGGTTTGCACAGTCCCCGCACTTATCCTAGAAAATGTCAAAAGATGCTCATCACATTGTCCCAGAGCCCAAGATGACGTCTTTAAATTATAAACTCCAAAACCCAGCGATAGTCGATATTGGTTTTCAGAGGTCAATCCGGACCCTAGGCCCTCGGGGCTGACCTGGAACCAGTACAGGTTTGGATCCACATGTTATACAGTCACTCAGGGCACCGGTCAGGTCCCGTTCTACTACCACAGATCCTGGGTCTGATTTACTTTTTTCTGCAAAAACTGAAACACGATTATCATCCATCACCGTGACTATAAGTGGATCAAGGGTTGAGTAAGTTAGGAGCGGAATAATAGAAAACCTGGAGGATGGATTAAATGTCCGATACAAGGATTCTGGATTCTGCGTGGGTCGGGGTCCCAGTTATTAAATGATGGACTGGTCCAGGTTGGTTTTGGCTGAAGATTTTTGGACCCATGAAAAACAACCATGACAGATTTTCTTTCTTTTTAAACAGTTTCTCTCAAATCCAGACTTGTTTGCAACTATTTGTTTATGGTTGGCCCATTGCTCAAGGAGAAGGAAGTGAATTCTGAATCCTAGTTTGACTGACAGGACATTTGACACGAAAAATGAATTAAAAAGCAGGAAGTTCACTCCACACGGTTGTGTAACTGGTCCTTAAGGCTATTAACATCCCAGTATGCTTAGAATTGTAAGTAAAAACCTTGGCAGACCCAGTTGTTCGGGTTTTTTTTGGCTGCTGTTGCTCGAATAAGAAATCTCTGACTTTTATAGAGAGCTGATTATCTGAGTATATTATCGTCTCTTCTGTGATTTACATGATTTGACTTATGGCTAGAAAATGCAGCTGAAGTGATGATGCCGGGAAGATACATGGACGACGTGACCACCTGCGAGGAACAGATGTGCATCCTGAATTACTCCACGCTGACGTCTCCAGATGCAAGAAAAGAAGAAAGAAAAAAAAAACTGACAAGACACGATGAATCAACTCACTACAAACGTGTGTGTGAGGTGTGAGGAGGCAGCTTGTGTCAGGACTAATCCAGGGAGCAGCACGGTGACGGAGCTGTGTCGCGTGAAGCTGCATTTAATGTTTGAACCGGCTCTTTGACGCAGCAGGTTGTGCAGGGAACAAAAGCGTTGAGAGAAAGAAAACCTTGGACGTGGAAAAATGAGTCACCGCTCACCCTGTTCCAGAACCAGAGGTTTGACTGCATGTGTGTCACGCATGAAACGTAATCTATTCGCCCCAAAATGTGCTTGTTTCCCCACAGTGACTGCTTCTGTCAGGGGCCAGTCTGGCAGGTGAAAGCCAAAAGAAGCTACGCCTGTCGGGAACGATCACTTCTCTCACGCTTCGGTGTCTCTGTCGTGATGACAGACGAGTGTTAGAGGAGAGGTGACAAATCCAAATCCACGGGACACGACATCTCCCCGAGTTGTGTCCTGAGCATTGAAATCATGTTTACCCGCCTGGCAGTTCATATTGGTCACCGTGTCTGGGGCCCCACGGTGATTCCTGGGACCGATGTTACTCACCAGCCTTTAAAGTTCAAGCAGTTGGGGAAAAAAATAGCCACATCGAGTGGAGTTTTTCCAGAATCGTAAAGTTCAGTGTGGCAGCTCAGGTAATTCGTGGTGGCCCAGTGCCCTATCGAGACACTTACTGGTGTGTGGCTACCAGAGCATCGCAGGGCACTGGGAGTCACACAGGATGTGGAATTGAATGCATTGCAGTTAAAATAATCACAACAGCCGTAAATCTTGTTTTGTAAAAGCATGGCTGAAAATGAATCCTGCACACAACACGCCATGCACACATTCTCCCTACCAGCTGAAATGGCACTGCAGCAAATGATTCCCTTCACAATTTAATCATCAGCCTACACCCCCCCCTCACCACCCCCCCTCAAACCCAATCAAACAGGCTATAGGTGAAATGTGATGGGCAGGCTCTGCTCGTCCCGTGCTAGCCCACAGGATGACAGGGGGGGGGGGGCCTCATTTTTAAACCCCTCAGACTGTGTCCTTCGTTTTACAGACGGGTCGTAAAAGGCGCCGGGCGTGACTGTGTGAGTGTTCACTCGAGGACCGGTTCAGCTTTTAAGTGGGAATGCTTCTCTGGCTGCAGCAGCCCGAACATTTTCAGATGTGATGGCAGCTCCCTCTCCCCATTTCAACCAACACACACACACACACACACACACACACACACACACACACACACACACAGACACACACACACACACACAAGTGTTTTCAGCATCAGGGCATTTTCAGCACCTCCCACAGCCGGACAGCTCCTGTTCACATGCATTATGTTTGAGAGAAATAAAAAAAAAGGGGGGGGGTGAATGGAGGTGGGGGGGGGGGGGGGGCATGTACTGTCAAAGCAACAACTGCAGGACCTGACAGCTTGAATCTCCTGGATAATCTGCTCATGCAGGCAGGCTGTGCCGAGGAGAAACAGCAACCTCCTTTCTGCTGGAGGTGAACCCGTCGCCCACGGGCTGCTCCTGCTCGCTGTGCGGACACACACGGGTCAACGTGAAGCAGCCGACATGAGGAGCTTTTATTTCCCCCCCTTCCTGTGGGCCAGTCTGCCCACCTGGCCAATCCGGCACTGCAAACGTGTATGCTGAGAATACCTGAACTGAATTTGAATTACCACATGACGTAGCACCCCCCCCCCCCCCCCTACCCCCTCCCACCCCCTGATTCTCCTCCTCTGTAGCAGTGATGTCCTCCTGGTAACGGGGACTGTTCCAGACAGACCCACACAGGGGCTCAAACACACAATTTGTTGCACCAGCTAACACCCCCTCTCCTCCTCCTCCACCTCCTCCTCTCACACACACACACACACAAACACACACCTCCTCTACCTCTCTTCTGTCTCTATCCATCTTTATCTCTCTGTGCATCACATTCGGAAACACACACACACACACACACACAAACGCGCACACGAGAGACAGCGACCATAAGGAGGTGAAAAGAGGACATTTCGGGAGAAAAAGTCTCGTCTCATGGAAGTGTGAGTGATCCAGCCACACACCACGGGTTAAATGGCGATGAGTAATGGGGATGTTACAGCAGCATGTCACACCGAGCAGCCTCCGGATGCAGTGAGACCACACACACAAAAAAAAAGAGAGAAAACACACACTTACGCATTTTCTCGAATAAATGAAATCGAGGTTGAGAGCAGTGCGGGAAAAATCAGCAGCAGGGCCCCGGTCCCCGTGTCCAAGATCCGCTGCGCCGTGACCGAGGCACAGATCTCCATGTGCAAAGGGACCTGGAGGCTGCTGCAGTCCGCGTCTCCCTCCGCCACAAGTCGAGGCGCTCGCCTGCGAAAAAATGCCAAACATTCAGGAAAGAGTTGCGCGGATCTGCGGTGCCGCCACGATTCCCTCGGATGTGCGCGATTGAAAACCTCCACACCCCCCACCCACCCCCCTCCTCGGATGACCAGCAGCAGCAGCAGCAGCAGCAGCAGCAGTGGCCTGGTGCCTGGAACCTGGAGGTATTCCTCTGGACTGAGGAGGAGGCGATCCTGCAGAGTTTCACATGGGGGGGGGATCAAGTCTGTAAAGGCCCCTTTTCCTCTCTCTCTCTCTCGCTCTCACTCTCGCTCTCCCAGCACCCTTTCCGTCCAAAGCCAGTCACAGTCCAAAATTGACTCCCACTGGTGGTTTCCTCTTTTCCTCTCCACAAAAAAAGATAAAAATCCCCCACAAAAAGAGAAAAGATTAAAAAAAAACAAAGTGCGCTAATTCGTCCGGGTCGCACCGCCTGGATGCGTCTTTACGCGCATCATCGTTCTCTTTGAAATGAAGATCAGCTGCTGCCTAATTCACAGCACTGCCGATAAGGTCAGCGCGGAGAGGTGCGGGAGCGTCCTGCGAAAGAAGAAGAAGAAGAAGACCTGAGGACGCCTATTGGATCAGAATTAAGGACATCCGTCCCACCGCAGCCATCACACGCGTCGCATCAGCACCAATGGCTTGTCATCGGCTGCGGAGCGTGCGGTGCGCGGCGTTTTCCATCAAGACGCAGGGGCGACAATCCGCGAGACGCCGCTTCCGAACCTGGATGTATTGATTACATAAGCGCGGCTATACTGGGGATGAATCCCGCGCGTGTGTGCGATCCGCGCGGCGTGGACGCGGCGGCATCGTCCGTGCGCTGCAAATGAAGCGTGTTCCTGCCACCGGCTCCTAATGGCTGCAGCCCCCACGAGCGCGCTGATATCACGGTCCCCCGGCTCAGATCTGCGTGTGCACGGAGTCACGTGTGTGTATGTGTATGTGTATGTGTGTGTGTGTGAGTGAGTGAAAGGCGAGTGTTAGTGCAGGTGCGCGCCCCGTGTAGGCGTGAGCGTGTTCGCGCATCGCCCAGGGACCACTTTAACTTTGACCACTTTGCGCGCCCGTCCATCTGCCCATTTAAATCCGCCAGAGGTCGTTAATTATCAGGGATCAATAGCATTAACGCTTAAAGCCCCAGATCTTTGAGTGTGTGCGTGTGTGTGTGTGTGTGTGTGTGGTGGTGGTGGTGGGGGGGGGATGCGCGTCCACGTGTGATTCAGCTCTTGATGAGGTATGGTTGCCACCTACAGGCGTCAGTCTCCATCCAGTCAGCCAACACAGGACCACATCCACCCACCGCCTCCTCATGCAACATGTAGAGCTCTCCTCCACATGAACAGCTGGGACACAGCAGCGTGTCCACCATGTAACAACGATTAATGCTGTGGACTAACTGGAACATTACATTATTTCCCCACCTGTTATTTTCAATCAGCTTGTATTCATGGGAGCTCCTGCTGCTCACTGATCTACAGGCGATGGTCATTTGAAAGGACCGGGTTGGTTCTGCAGCAGAAGGAGGTTCCGTGACTTTGCCGACCTGCAGGTGGACAAGAGGGTTCATTTGATCTGAGACGGGCAGCCTGTCTCCTTAGGGGACATAATGGACCACAATTCAGAGACGTGACAGAGTGGCTCCTGGCCGCCCGAGGTCGAGCTGCTGAGTGAGACTCAGGCAGAGAACAGGGATGAATATAAATCAGCCTTATAATGGAAATGCATCATATCGTTTTGATCACACACACACTAAAAGAAAAAATCAAATGAGAGACTCTGAGGAACCTGAGGTGAGTATTTACACTTTATCTACACGAGCAATAGGAAACAATTAGGATGAACTGCCAGAGAAACAACATGGAGGAGGGGCTTCCCTATAGAGGAGTCGCTGGACTGTTCCTCCCACGATACACCATCACCGGATCACCACATCACCACACTGATGGGGGGGGGGGGGGTCTTGGAGCAACATGTTGGACATGTCGTCATCGTCAAAACACCAAGTGACAGAAATTAGTTTCATCACATCAGGGTTGATTAATCGTTTTATCTATGAAATGTGAGTGACAACTTTATTACAGTGTAATGATGTCGTTTCACTGTGACGTTATCAGGATGTCATTTATACAGTGTGATGACAGATGATCTGAATAAGCTGCGGATCGTGTCTCTAATTGCATTGGATTCAAAGTTTATGCATTTCTGTGTGACATAATTTTCATAATGACACAATATCGCCATTCCCATCAGCCGTTATTCAGCCCTCATATTGGACTGGAAGATTCCCAATCCCATCATATAATCCTCACTTGTGTTTTTATTATCCATAAAGGTTTAGCTCATGGAAATGCAAATATGAATGATGGACTTGATTGGGAATAACTTCCTTATCAATATAAGGTTTAAAGTGTCTCTCTATCATTTGCAGATTCAGCTTGAAAAATAAGCATTTCAGACCAAATATTTAGTTTGACCTTGAGTTTGACCTCTGAAAAGTCAAACTCCAAAAGTTAATCATCTGGAGATACTTTCCCAAAGACACATCCCATCAGGTTTGGGAGAAGTTTGTCCATTCATTGTTGAGTTGTTTGTAACAGAGACACACAAAAACAAGGGTGAAAAATGTCACAACTTCCCAAAGCACAAGTTGTTGAGTCTAAAGTCTGAAGATATTTAAACAGGTCGGCTTCAGCACGAGCGTTTCACAATAAAGTCTCACTGAGGCTGGAAAAGTTCTTGAAAAAATTAATTATCAAACAAGAAATCAATCAATCCATCTTTATTTGTTTGGGATCACCACCACTGTCTGTACAATCCTCCATCCAGTAGATATTTCCATGTGGATGGCCTGGGCAACACACCAAACGATGACATCATCAGTGTTTTGATAAGTTAGTGTGGCCGCAAGTCACTTAAATGATTTATCTGTTTTCAAAACAGCTGCAGATTAAATTTCTGTGGATTGATTAACGATTAAACTCTGGAGGAAGCTGAGTTTCAGGAACACAGAGAATCTAAAACACGCCGACACAAACAAACACTTAATGTGGGATTTTCACTTAATTAGTTATTTCACTTAGTCACAAATCAATTATGACAATATGTCAGGACGATTGTCTGCAACACAACATCACAGGAGTCGACTGTAAGAGAAGCTTTTTAGAAGCTGTTGTGTTCATAATGACGACCTGGGACTTTGACAGTTTTATCGACAGGCGGGATGAAGAAGTGTGCGGGGGGGGGGGGGGGGGGGTGGATCGCGAGAAATGAGATTTAAAAAAAAAAAAAAAAACTCTGTCCTTGTGCTCCTGCTCGTCATTGTTAAAAACTCCGCTGCTGAAACTTTCTTTCAAACACAAAAAACGATTTGTAAGAGGAATTTTCACAACAAGGTCACAGCGAGTAATAGGGTTTTCAGTTGGTGGACAATTCAAATCTTTTCAACTCCCTTGCTTTTTACTGCCAAGTGAAGTTATTTAAAGTTCTGTGGTTGTCGGAATTTTTCCTCCTTTGTGCAATAACAAAAAATGTGGACTTTCAAAACAAAAGCCGGTTTCCCAAATACGTCTTTGACACCAAAAGAAGCAGCTATTCACAGTTTTTATTCAAATGTTTGGTTTTGTGGTGAGTTCGACCGATGTCAAACAGCCACGGGTTACATCTGAGGCTATTTGCTAAAGCCACCGACTGGATGTTTCCGTCTTGTGTCGTGAACCGAAACTAAGACGTTTGTTTCCTGAACCAAGTGGACGGTCAAAAAAGGACAAACCTGTGGAGTATTGCAATAGTACGGAGGTCTATTTAAAGGTTCAGTGTGTATAATGCAGTGACATCTAGTGGTGAAGTTGCATGTTTGCAGCTGAATACCCCTCACCTGCGGCAGCCTCCATTTTTCATAGAAACTCAAAGGATGTCTCTAGTTTGTCCAGTCTGGGCTACCGTAAAAAAACATGGCGGCCTCCGTAGAGAGGACCCGCTCCTAATGTAGTAAGTATTTAAATATAAAGTGTGTGTGTGTGTGTGTGTGTGTGTGTGTGTGTGTGTGTGTGTGTGTGTGGTCCTGGGTCTCGACTGGATTGTCTGCGTTCTCACGATTCAAAGATAAGAAATCAGTCGTGTGACGTCTGTCGTTATGTCTGTGGTCTCCCACGTTTTTTTTTAAAATCAGTTAAGATTTGAAATTCCTCTCGTGTGCATCAGCAATAAATCAGAGGAAACCTGCAGGAATTCTTCACTGCCTGAAGTCAGATATCAGTCCAAGCAACTTGTGCTTCTCATTACCTCTATTGCTCTTAACTTCACTGTAATCTTCCACACGCGGCCCCAATATTAATGTGGCACCCGTTACATAACCCAGACTTTCACGGTCTCCGTACAAACACTCGAGATACATTTGATATATTTTCTGTTATCAGCATTTTATTCACGCTTTGATGAAACATGAATTTTAATTCCTCGAGATCCCCTGAGCAGGGAAAAAAAATAAAAATAAAAAAGTGGGAGGGAAAAGGGGGAGGGCTGCACACAAACACACACACACGCACACACACACACACACACACACACACACACACACACACACACACACACACACATTGCACTGCTGTAAATTAAAGCCTCAGCAGATCTGCACAATCAAATCAATGTCAACCCCACACTGCTTCAACAATGCCCTCCCTCATTACATTGTTTTTCATGCAGGGACAATATGAATGCACTGTATTTCTTATGAAGCCTCCATGTTCTCTCTGAATCCTCACGAGCGCCCACCAGCAGCTTCCTGGGCGGCGAGGCCACACAAAGAGCTGGAGGAGCGAGTGACAGCTCGACAGCCGCCGCTCACGTCGCTTCTCTGTGCAAAAGTTGGAAAGAGTTTGGATCTCACTTTTGTTTCCTGAGCCTGGAGGATTCCGTCAGACAGACAAACAGACATCTGCTTTGAGTCTCCGTGCAGGAAGACAAATATATAGAGCAGATCAAAATACTGTACGTCAAGCTGTGACTGCACCTTCTCTTTCCTCTGCCAGATGGACTTCAACTTCCACAGAGAGCTCTCACGTGACCGGCGCCAGGCAAAAACTCAAATCCTTTTATTTCTTATCACGTCTGCCGAGCTTCAAATACAGTTTTTTTTACGTACAACTGCTTGAGATTGATAAAATAAGAAAGAATATTTCAAGTTTAAAAACGTCTTTATGCTTCATCCAGTCTTTCGGGAGGACGGAGGCTCTTCCCACTGACTTATTTAGACATCCCGCGCTTTAGAGTCTGTCAAACAAATTGAAGGACGCAGATGGGAAAAGCCGTGTAAAAGCGTTTAACAAATTATGGGCCGAGATGGCTTTGGTCGATTCCCTTTCATCCCACATTTTGGTCCGTAGCCACTTCTCCGTCGAAAGAGATTTGGCCTCTATATTTCTTTCTCTCTGTGAGACACTTCTTTTTTCCGTCTTCCTCCTTTTCCCCATCTCCTTCCATCAGCCTGTTGGGAGTGTCGGATCCGGCTGCTGTGGTAGCTCGAGTCCCAGTCTGCTTTCTGGGACAAACTTCAAGAAGCAGTGTGAGAAAAAAAAAACAGATGTAAGGGAAAATATGGCAGAGAGAGAGAGAGAGGGAAAAGAGAGAGAGAGAGGTTCCTCTAGCACTACGGAGCCTCTTCAATTATTCAAATGGCCGCTGTCCCTCTGCACTTGTTCTCTCTGCTTGGTTTGAATATTAAAATGGCCGCCCCCCCCATAGAGACAGATATCCAGGAGACGAATCCCACGCAGAGAGCAAAGGCTGAGGGCGCTCGACCCCTCGCTCCCCCCCCCCCCCCCCCCCACACCCCCCCGCTGCAGTCGAAGAGCAAGCAGCTGTCTGCGCAGCCGACTGCACGACTTTGAGGAGAGGGAGGTATTCCTGTCACGTTTGGCCTAAATTCCCAATAAAGACAGGCTGGAGGACTGCGTTATTAGCATCAAGGAGAGCGGCTGGTTCTCTTATCCCAGCGGACAGGAGATGTCACCTCCTCCACGACGAGCGCTCCGTGGAATAACAGAGGTCCCGACCCGCTCATTGGGGCCTCGACCCCCCGTCCAGCGCAGTCTGATGAGATTCTGTGAAGTGATCGTGAACTTTAGAGATTATGAGACGTTGTGATCCTCGTGCTTTCAATGGAGTAAATATTCCTGTAGAAGTGTACCCAGGTAATCGGGGCCGCAGACGAGGGGATGTGATCTTTTCTTAGACGGCTGTGGAGCAGGAGATAGACGTTCACTACCCAGAGGGTCGGGGGTTCGATCTAAGGCTCCTCCAGTCGGCGTTCCCGAGAGTCCCCTGGACAAGACACTGAAAACCCCAAATTGCTTCTGACAGCTTCGCCCGGCAGTGTATGAATGGTGTGATAGAAAATGCAATGCACACAGAAGCTCTATGAATTTATGGTTGAACGGGTAAATGTAACTTTGAGCGCTCGATAAAACTGGACAAGTGCAAAAAGTACAGTGCATGTTCTGTTTTAATCAAAGTGAAGAAACTCTAGTAAAACTAAACCGAAGCCCCGTACATTCCAAATCTTAAAGAAACTTCAACAGGAGGTAATATGAAAGTAAAGATCGATGTGTTATGCAGCAGCGTGCCCCCCCCCCCCCCCCCCCCCCCCACACTCTCATATTAATGTTCACATACCTCCTAATTTCTTATTTTCTTTTGTTTCTTTGACAAACACACACACACACACACACCCACACAAACACACACACTCACACACACACACACACACACACACACACACACACACACACACACATTCACATGACAGCATCAAGCCAACTAATGGGAAATATACTCTGTTTCTACTCTTTTGTTTGTACTTGTACCATCCTCCGTGTCGTGTACTTTTTTGTCCCCCGTTTGTTGTGTAATGTTTTGTCTTGTTTTGCACTTAAACAAAAAAACAAAAACAAAAATAACCTGCTTCCAAATGTAGGTAAGGCAGATCAATCTTATTCATTAAGCACCTTTCACACACAGAGGGAGATTCAAGGTTCTGCACAGGGACATTTTTTTTATAGAAAACACTTAAATCTGAAAGCATGAACCTTTAAAAGTATTTTCAATAAAGAATAAAAACACTAGAATAAAAGAGATGTATTTATTTAATGGGTTCTTCCCAGGGCCCAGGTCACACCCCTCCACTAAGTTTGGTTGACATTGTGTTCAGTAGTTTTTGTATAATCCTGCTAACTGACAAATAAACTAACAAACAGTACATGTATGAAGTATATGATAGGATTACTATCCTGTGTCAGCAGGGTTTTCATGTTGTAAAGAAATCCAGAACAAAAAAAATCGCATTTTATGAGTGAATCCTAGAAGCTGTATCTGTCTAATAAAAACCGTTGGAGTGAATATTTGAATATTTTTGAACAAGTACTTCATACTGTACTTCAAACGTTCTACTGCTAGTGGAGGTTAAGTGTGCTAAAGCTGTGCATGTATGGAACTACATACAAGTGGTTTGCCAAATTAATAAATGAATGTGACCCCCCCCCCCCCCCCCCCACACACACACACACCACCACCACCACCATTATTATTATTATGCGTTAGGGCATCTACAATGGTCACCACACTTTATATACAACAAATAAAAAAAGATATTGTGATTATTAATGTAATTTTACCACAAACCTCCTGAATTTCTTCTGATTCGACAAGTCAAACCATTATTCACATCATTCTTATTCTCATCTAAACAATTGAAGGAGAAATATTCTGCTCATGTGCAGGCTCATAATTTTATTTTGTGTTATTCTTTGAAAAAGGTTTCCAGTCTCTGAAGTTCAGAAAACCAATCCGCTCCACTGCTGCAGCTCCTCTTTCAGCCTCTGTCTGAAACACTTGGTTTCAGGATCCTCTGCAGGAAAGAGAGAACAGTGTGTGTGTCTCCTTCAAGTGTCCACGTTGTGGAATCAACACATTTCCCCTTTGATTTGTCACTTTCATTTCTCTGAAGACACAAGACTGAGGACGTCTTCCTGCTCCAACACGACTCAATACAACCCCCCCTCCCCCTTTCCCCCTCCCTCCCCCCCAAGAGACCCCTCGAGGCGTTTGAATTTCTTTTTTCCATATTCATTTTTTCTTTTTAAATTTCATTTCATTTTGTGAGTATACTCAGTGATCACAGGGAGCCGCGTGGGAGGACGGACCTTAATGGGCCGTGTTTCCTCTCATTACAGCGGTTCCAGATAATTGAAGTGGCGTTTCTGTGGATGCATATTACACTAAAGCCCCTTTGTGGATTAAAGGAAAGAGAAAAAACAACAACTGCACGGCTGAACTGACTGTGAGGGGCTGCACGTGTTTCCACTCTGAGGTGAGTGGAGGGGCGTTGAGGCCACTGCCCCACTTTTAATGTTTGTGTGCAGTTATTCAGTAAAGCCATTTTTAGACGTTAACTCCGGGGAATGTCCACACAATGGGTCGGAACTTTCTCTGGAGTTTGGCTTTGACTTTCTGCTTAGACCGATCAGAACAACACGTCAATCTCTGCAGGATTCAGGTGAGAGATGAGCAAAACCTTTCTTGACGTCTTCCACGTGTAAATACTACTTTAGTTTTTCACTTTTGCACTTTGTCCCGTGTTAGAAATGTCTTTTCCCCTCGAGAATCTCGTGCCGTCTTCTCTGAGAAACTCCAGAGAAAGTCAGGAGGTTATCCGGAGTTCAGAGCGTCTCTGAAAGCAGCTTTTATCTAGCAAGTGTATATTTCCCCCCCCCCCGGTTTACAAAGGCTCCAAACATGATGTGTATGTAGGTCAAAGAAAGTCGTCTATTTGCTCGGTTACAAAAGCCTGCATTTCTTTGGGGCCTTTGTGAATGAAACAGCTGATCCTTTAATTTTATGCACTGAATGAATTTGAAGTGGGAAAAACCAGGGAAGAGAAAACTGTATCAAGATTTAACAGCTCCGTGTGTCCTTCTCCTAATAAAGCACCTATGTGTTCTTCATATTGATGGTGTTGTCAATCAGGAGGAACGTCTAATAAAACGCTGCTTTATGTGAAGCAACAGTCACACGGTGAAATCTCTGTGGTCGCTGCTTTGCGAGGAGCCGCTGATTTTTGTGACACATTTGCAAGAAGGAGGCGAATGAAAAGAAAAGATGTGAGGATGAAAATAATGATATTTTAAAGCTTTGTCATTGGTTCCGGGGGCAGATTACAGATCGAGCAGGAAGCAGCGAGGAGGTCTGCGTTCCAACTGGCGCTCGGTCAAACACACGCTGCGTGTTTCCCATTGTTGTTCCACTCCGCTGTCCAACAGGCCTCGATTCTCCACAATACATTATTTTTGATTAATTACAGCAGGTCCCCGTTGGATTTTGAACGACCTCCAAAGCAGCGTACCAGGTCCTCTTCATGCCACTTCCTGTACGGGCCCAGATTTCTATAAAGCATGATAATGAGGCTTATTAGCATAAACATGAAGAGAGAGAGAGAGAGAGGGGGGAGAGAGAGAGATAGGGCGCCTGCTAAAACGGGCTGCGGTGTTTTATCTTTTATCTTTAACTTTCCCGACAGTTTTACCGCCTCGCGTGAACCTGCGCCGCGGCTCGGGGGGGAAAACGGGCTAAACGCACGAGGACGGTGATAAATGCAGATGCTTCGGGCGCCGAGCTGCGGACAGGGACGGCCGTTAAGGGAATTTAGTGTGTCCTGTTATTTTGTCATAAACGCTGTAGCGTGTCACAATAAAGCAGAAGCACTCGGAGGCCGCTGAGTGATTGCAGATCGCCACATGCAGCAGGAATCACAGCTCGTCACAGGCACTGCCCACATCCTGGACCCGTGTGTGATCTGTGGGGTGATTTAACATGATGACGGAGGAAAGAGGAATATAAGGACAACCTTTAGATAGATGGGGGGAGGGGGGGTAGGAAGGTGTATTTGTGTTTTTAGGTTGCAGGGCCATCGCTTTCCATTCACGGTTTGGAAAAATTCAAATTTCACCCGAGTGTGAAAGGGAAAATCGTCCCTGTGCACATTGATCACAGGACAGACGAGCATGTGCATTCATCACCGTGAGGACCGAGGAGCAGGTTAAGATACTGGTGGCGCTCCTGCAGTGGCAGCTCAATGTCCTTCTTAATCAGAATGGACAGCGGGTGTCATAAAGGAGCCGAAGCAGTGACCTTCCATTTGTAGGATTGCCTCTTACAAGCCGAGCCAGTCGTCCGCAACATTGATCTGCCATTGATGCTCATGTGCGGAATTTTAAAACCTTATCTTTCAGCTAAAAATCGTTTCTGGACGCCAAACGCATTTATGATCCAAATCAATGCTCGGGAAGGGAGGAACAAAATAAAATAAATAAATAAATAAATAAACAAACACAGGACTAGTCAACCACCCTTTAGTTTGTCTCGGGTGATAAAACTGTCACTTTAACAGGAGCGTCTTCTCTGCCCTGACATGCTGTGGAATGGCGGATGGATGACACACAGGTGGTCGTATTAATCAACACACGGGATCTGATGTTCCAGGCTCTTGTGCCCGATGCAGATGTCCGGAGAAGGATGGACTCGCCCACAAATAGTGACTGCCGCATAAATCTAGGTGACAATCAGTCAGGCAGCGCAATTCATTACACAACCAGCTCATGTAACCGCTCCATTCACCAGCCAGCTAATTTAATTAATAGAGGTTATGTCTTCCAGGGTTATCAGATATGCACTCCATCCCTGCCGGTGTTGTGTTAGCTACCACCGAAAGCTACCGAGGCCCGATTCATCACCGGCGCTCGGGTTCCTTCTAGATCAGTATTCCCCCCCCCCCCCCCCCCCCCCCCCCCGCGCCGAGGTGTAGGTGAGGTTTGCGGAATGACTAAAGACCACCTGGAGGCCTCTTCACAAATCAATACCCACCTCATGGTCAACGTTATCTCCTAAGGAGGCGAGTTAAGATTGATTGTCGTTAAGCACTTTACAGGATGGAAAGAGGATGAGGACGGATCATAAAACGCCCACGCACCACCTACCCCCCCCCCCCCCCCCCCCCCCCCCTCTGCGCTGCAACAGAGTGCAGCCAATCAATAGCAGCGGGATCAGCAGAAAGAGGAATAAATAAAAAAAACAGGAAAAGGGGGAGAAAAATGTAAATAGCCGGGAATAGTTGCCGGAGAAATTTAATATGGCGCAAAGGAAAATGGCACAATTTAGGGATGAGGGCAAGAAAAAGGAAACGCATTTAAAGTGTGGTGCTGTTAAATTTTAACTGGGTGGTCGATTTTGATGAGTTTATGGAAGCGGTGCAGTTTGTGTTGTGTGAGACAAACAGGTTAGAAGCCAGGATCTCTCCAGGGCCGAGCCTCCACGTGGCCCCTGACGTTAACAATGAAAGCATATTGGAATTGAATAACCGTGGCCCTCCAGACTTAAACGAATAAAGGCGGAGTGGGAGTTTCATCTTAACTCAGTCCAGAGGTAACAGAAAGGTGCATAATGGATTATTATAAAGCACGGGGCGGATTATGATATCACATTAAAGGTGGAAGATGAAGCCGAACTCGGAGAGAGCGGAGCAGTCAGGTTATTCTGTCCTCATAGATTCTGTGTTTATATATGAAATGAAAAATCTGCACGTCCACGACTAAATGCACATTTTGTTTGCAAAGCTTTTATTGCACCTTCCACGATTCAGTTGTTTTCTTAAATTCCGCTGGTTCTGCTCAACTTCCTGCAGAAGGTTGTGGAACCGCAGCACCGGACGTTCCTCATTTCACGTCCCTCACGTCCCCTCACGTCCCCTCACGTCCCTCACGTCCCTCACGTCCCCTCACGTCCCCTCACGTCCCTCACGTCCCCTCACGTCCCCTCATGTCCCCTCACGTCCCCTCATGTCCCTCTCGTCCCCAGAAGACACATCGGAATCCACACAACGTCGGGGACAACACACTCAACGTGGATAGATGTGAGGCTGCTGAGGTTTTCCATGACAACTCTCCCTCTACCTGGGTTCCCTCACTCAGTCATTTATTAACATACAGATTGGAAGGATTTATTCCACTGATATATTCATTCAGCAAAAGCTTCTCCTTGTGTTCATTTTTATTTATTTCATTCAGAGTCGTTTTGGCTCTCGAGCTTTGACAAAGTCAAGTGACACAGATTCAACTGGAAACACAGATTATTTTATAACAGTTTTAAGAACGACTCAGTCTGACCCTTGAGCATCCTGACTTTCAAAATAAAAGGAAACGTATAATTAGCTCCATCATGGAGGTTAAGTCATTCACCTCGTTTCCGTTTGCTGGTTGGTTGGTTTGTGTCTTTGTCTATAAACTGGATTACGCAAAAACAACTGACCCGACCCAAATGGTGTCTGAGTGGCGATTCCAGGGACTCACACATGACCTCAGAGGAAAAACAAAGATGGAGGCGGACTCCTGTCGCCAAGGATTTTATGTTTGTTTTCCTGTTTGTCTGCTTGTTTGCAGGATTACACATAAAACTACTGGATGTGTATGGAGGACCATACATGACTTAAGTATAAATAAATAAATAAATAAATAGACTGCGGTTAGGCCCGCCTTTCTCATTAGCATAAGGACACTGAAATCGAAAACTAAATCAATCAGGGGATAAATAAATGTGCAAAAATATTTAAGACATTTATGTTGGGCCAGAGCCCAGCGGGGGGCCCCCAGACACTGAAGCCAAGAGGAGCAAAGGGTTGTTAAACTTTGGGCGGGAAACATCCTCCTGCAGGCTCAAGAATCTCCCCCTGGTGGTGGAGAAATGTCCTGGGGTTTTCCCAGAAACCCCCGCTCAGTTCCAAGCCCCGCCCACTCAGATCCATTTCTGACACTCAATTGGCTTAAAGCCAGCATCATCCTATGACCAACTCCTCAAGGAGGAGGACCTCTCAGGTAGAACAAAACCACTGAGACCCCAATAATCGCTGCCATTTTTACCCTGCTCTGAAGACAACACCAGGCCCCCTTCGGGGCCTCTCAGCTGATTCAGTTGCTAACGGGGGCAACCTTAACTTTAGTTTATCAACCAGAGTTATTTTATATTCATTTCTTTTATTTCTTTATTCAGTCGACGTTTTTATTTTCAAAAGGACTTTTGCTCTTTTAACTTGAAGAGGCCGCGCACAGGAACTCGCTCGCCGGTCGAGCATCACAGACTTTCTTTCCAAATCCACAGCGGCGTTACCGCTGTTCATCCCCTGCAGAAGCGCGAGATTCATTCCGCTGAGGAGCACGAGCTCCACATCCCTGAAGAAGAAGGACGACGTTCATCCCATCGAAGCAGCACGAGCAAATCCGCTGTTTGTCCGGTCCAGCGGCCGAAGACCGCTTGAGAGACCTTGGATTCACTGGCCCGACGCGCACGCACACCGCGAGGGTGGTACAGTAAGAGGCTTTATTGTCTGGGCAGATGTTAATCTAATACGTAGCGTATTGTTTTAATACTTGAATGTATTTGTTTTGTATGAGACCGCCGAGTCTCTAGTGTTAGCGGCGATTCGCCACTTCCGGTTTCCGGTTACGGCCTTGTGCCACAGTTTTTAAGCGCCGTGAGCAGCGTCTCCAGCTCATTGTGACCGTTTGAACAACTTTAAAGAGACTTTACCGGTCAAACCTCAGCACACAACGCCACTTGGGTGCTGAGTGTTAAAGTAAATGTAACTTGTCTCTGACGGTGCTTTTAAGAGCTTTGCTCTCTCCTTGTATGCTCTCTCTCTCTCTCTCTCCTTCTAAACCGACCTATACATACATCCGATCTGTATTTAGAATACAGTTCATGTAACATAGTTAAATCTATATTCAGAGAGGCTGGACACATCTGGAAGCCATGCGGCCGAATGCCAAAGCAGAGACAAAGAATTCTCTTTGTCTGAAAATCCCTTTGTGTAATTCATGTGACGACCACCAGTGTGAGCTCCGGCCACATGGTGTCATTAACATAGACTCCATTTTGAATAACGCAAGTTAAACCCACCATTTTGAGTCTATTATTGCCACGCCTCCTCTCTCCCTCTCCTCCCATTCTGGCTCTAAATTCATAACGGCTCCGCCATCTTGTTTTGTAGTCAATCCGCCATTTTGAGAGTTTTTAGGCCTTGATTCCACGAATCATGATCGGCCGCCATCTTAGATGTGACGTCACCAAGTGACTGCGTCATCGCCACGCCCTCTTTCTTTTTCTCTCTCTCTCTCTCGCTCTCTCACACACCCACACACACACACACACACAGACACACCCACACAGACACAGAGACACATTGATAGACACAGACAGATACACACACACAGATACACATAGATGAATACATGTGTTTTTCTAAGTTGTGATAAGCGGCTGCTGTTGTTATCTTTGAAATATGGGAGTTTGTTAAAATGATGAATCATTAAATAACACTAACTTTATTTCACATGCATACACATAGACATACACACACACACAGAGAGACACTTTGACACAGACACACACACACACACATACACATAGACAGACATACATAGGTAGACCGCCGGTTTTACATGTATTTTCTGAATTGTGATAAGTGCTGCTGCTGTTGTTATCTTTGAAATATGGGAGTTTGTTAAAATGATGAATCATTGAATAACATTAACTTTATTTCCCCTTTTTAATAAATGCTTTTGTAATTAAAGTATCTGTAGTCTGTGATTATTTGTGCATATGTATGTGATTGCAGCTGGATTATGATTGCCTGTGCTCGAACTTAGTAGCCTTCACTGTTAATTAAATAATTATTAATATTAAATATTGAGATTATTGATTTGACATTTATCATTATGAGACTGATATTTATAGATTGTATCGTTGGTCCCTGTAACCAGGGTGGTGCCCCGCAACAATAAGCAATGATTACAGATTTGTATTATTCTTAATGGATAAAAGAAATGTTTTCAATAATTATTTTAACTATTATTAATGGATAACCGTATCATTTCTAATTAAATGTGTTACATTTCTTAATTAATAGCTTTATCATTTTTGATTATTTTTAAGAAATAATTGTTATTTTAATAATCATATTTCATGATTATTAATAATTAGCCAACGTCAATTCTACTCCTACTATTGCACAACATAAATGGTGCCCCCGTGTGAGGCATTCTAACTCCAGCTGTATCATAATACTGTACAATAATCCAGATTCATTTTCCCCCAGAAATTAATTTTTGAAGAAAAAGATATTAATTAAATTTTTTTTTTTCCTTCCAAAACTTTTTTTTTTATCCCTCACAACATAAATGGATCCCCGTGTGAGGGCGGAACGCGTCACGCATGCAACATAAATGGTGCCGCTGCTTGAGGCTATCTAACTCCAGCTGTATCATAATACTGTGTACAATGATCCAGAAATAATTTTGAAAGTTATTTCTCTGCAAATAATTTTCTTTTAATTTCTAAATTCCCCTGCACCTTTGCAACACAGGTATACTCGTGCCTTGCTTATCTGTGGTTGGCTGCAGAGTGCAATCGGTGGTTGTGTATTCGCGATGCACAATATTTATGATTAATTTCTTAAAGAGAAAAATAATTTTGGAAATTTATTTCTCTTTGAATTTTTTATTTGTAATCCCTTTGCACCTGTGCCAAACAGGTATACTATTGCCTTGTGTATCCGTGGTTGGCTGCTTATTGCATATTAGTGGTTGTGTCATATCAATGCACAATAATTATAATTAATTTTCTTTAAGAGAAAAATAATTTTGGAAATTTATTTCTCTTTTTGAATTTTCTTTATTCTTAATTCCCTTTGCTAAGCAGGCGTTGTGTATAGCTATGGTTGGTTGCTGACTACGTTTCAGTAGGTTAGTAATATTTTTATTGGAGAATTTCTGCATGCTTTGAATTTCAAGGAGACTAACTAGATTTGAGAGACTAGTTACGAGTAGACTAGTTGTTAACCAACTAGGTCTAAAGGATTGAGCCATCGAGCTATCCTACATAGCGCTACTATATAGACACAGAGTGAAGCTCACCTGTGCATCTTGTGTAGTGTTTATTAAATTTTTATCCGCTTTTAACCTAAGCAAGCTTGAGCGGCCCACCAGGTTCTTTTCGCACTCAGAAGATGAGTAGCCTGGACCATCCTGGGGCAAGGGCTCCCTCAAGGCCAGACGACCTGTCAGAGACAGTCGCCAGTCTGAGCAATTTTTATAGAAATGCTATAATTAAGTTTTTGTCCGCTTTTATCTAAGCAAGCTTGAGCAGCCCACCAGGTGTTTGCGCACTCAGAAGATGAGTAGCATGGACCACACTGGGGCAGGGCTCCCTCAAGACCAGACGACCTGTCAGAGACAGTCGCCAGTCTGATCAATTTTTCTAGTGATGAAGTGAGTGAGTTGAGTGAGTATGATTTAAGTACCTGCGATCGTAAGATTAAAGAACTGTCCATTCACCTGATCAACCCCACTGGCCCGCATCCAAAAATACCCCATGCTCTGGGTCAACTGACACTCCTCTACCAGCAGAGAGCCGAGCTGCAGGCCCAAGAACATGCGAAGGAGCTCCAGGCCATGCAAGCAGCATGTCGAGCGGAGCAGGAGAAAAACTCCCACCTGCGGCATATCATCGAGACCCGCACAGAACAGGACCAGGCGGTGCAGGAGCACGAAGCTCTGCACGGAAGGTCGAAGGTCAGCAGAAAGGGGGGCACAGTCAAACAGAGCTGCCCCCCCTCGAGCTGATATCCCTGATGACAGGGCCAGGAGCTGACGTCATTCCCGGTGAAGCCAGCGGAACAGAGACACTGGGAGAAAAGCTGCGAGCACAGCTACGCAACCCTCTTGCAGAGGAAGCTTTGCTCTGGAGAGCCAGACACACCCAGCAGTCGACCGCTCCAACCCCCTCAACACCAAAGGGGGGGCCGGACTCAACCCCTAGACGTGCAGTGACCTGGGACCGCTATGAGGCACTCCAAATGCCTTTCCAGCGGACACACATCATCCACTCCAGCCAGAAGGAACACATCCTGCACGGAGCCATGCTGATCCACACCACAACGACGGAAGGAATCCGTCCTGGAGGGCTGAAGGAGATTTCCCAGCCTGCCACTCAGGCAGGGGCGCACCATGACTCACGGTCGCGTCCTGGATGGTCCTCCACTCCCGGTGCAAGAGATGAATACTGTGGCACACACAATTCAGAAGACCCTGATGACTCAGCACCCCCTCAAAGAGAGGAAATCTGCACCCGGCAGCTAGAGCCCCTTAAAAAAGACATTTATCGCTTCGACCCAGACAACCGAGGGTTCAACGAAGACGACACCGTGGTTCTGGCAGTTCAAATCCAACTAAATGTGGACCCGGCGCTGGAAGATGACAACTTTCCCCACGCCAAGATGAACCCCAGCAAAGAGAACCAGGAACAGCGACCCTTCCAACAGGGCGCCCCACAAAACCAAGGGGGTGAGGATTTCAACCAGCCCCACAAACAGTTTCGACCTCAGCACCTGAATCCCTCTCAACAGAGGAGTAGGGGCTGGAACAGACGGACACCCTATCAGTACCAGGAGTATAGATGTGGTGACCGAAATCCAACACATGGGATGCATCCTGGGACAGAGGAGTAAATACGGAGATGTGTGGATGAAGCAATGAGAGACATTGTGCCACGTGTTCCTCCAGGCTCCACTGAGAGACCAGACACTGAACCCCGTTGGCGAAACTAGGAGCAGACGCCCTCCTTCTCCACTCCCAAAGATGACTTCAATGACGGGGAAGGACCAAGGCGCTGCCAGAAACCCCCTCTTACCTCCACATCTGAAAAGGGGGGGAAGAAATCCCAACTTTAAAACAAAAAAAACCGCTCAAACCACTCACTCCATCAATAGCTGCATGCTTTAGACCCTCTGTCAGTAAATTGTATAAACGTAGTTCAGGTAGTGAACCTCCTTAGACCTCGTTGAGGATTTTGAAGTCGTTACCACTACGGTTGTGCAGCCCTCACGGGTACACTTGGCAATTCAGTCTTGGCAGTGAAATTCCAATATCTGTAGATCTGAAAACCTAGAAATAGGATTTATCATAAATTCACAGATTAGCGAACAACAGAACGTGACTCGCCGTTCTAAATGTTTTGGTTTGACAGGATAACACACATGTTTACCTCAAAACACCAGCACCTACTCAAACATTTTCTTCTGTTCGTGTTTCCACTTTTCTTTCATTTCACTCTTCACCGAAATTCATTGGTATTTTAACTAACTGCCGATAAGCATTATGTGAAATTGAAAGTGTGTGCCGTGTTTTAGAATATATGTTATTTAGCCTGTCTGCCCAGACAATTACCTCTCTCTGTTTAGACTCATGCCTCGAAGACATTTATGCCTCTCTGCCTCATAATGAACTAACTTTCACTGCTTCAACTCCACTCAAGGATTACCTCTCATGGATTATCACTGGACTCTCGACCATAGTTTGCCCTGGAGACCGGGGTCACAGCCCACTCTCCAGACCAAAAGGGGGACTGTTGGGCCAGAGCCCAGCGGGGGGCCCCCAGACACTGAAGCCAAGAGGAGCAAAGGGTTGTTAAACTTTGGGCGGGAAACATCCTCCTGCAGGCTCAAGAATCTCCCCCTGGTGGTGGAGAAATGTCCTGGGGTTTTCCCAGAAACCCCCGCTCAGTTCCAAGCCCCGCCCACTCAGATCCATTTCTGACACTCAATTGGCTTAAAGCCAGCATCATCCTATGACCAACTCCTCAAGGAGGAGGACCTCTCAGGTAGAACAAAACCACTGAGACCCCAATAATCGCTGCCATTTTTACCCTGCTCTGAAGACAACACCAGGCCCCCTTCGGGGCCTCTCAGCTGATTCAGTTGCTAACGGGGGCAACCTTAACTTTAGTTTATCAACCAGAGTTATTTTATATTCATTTCTTTTATTTCTTTATTCAGTCGACGTTTTTATTTTCAAAAGGACTTTTGCTCTTTTAACTTGAAGAGGCCGCGCACAGGAACTCGCTCGCCGGTCGAGCATCACAGACTTTCTTTCCAAATCCACAGCGGCGTTACCGCTGTTCATCCCCTGCAGAAGCGCGAGATTCATTCCGCTGAGGAGCACGAGCTCCACATCCCTGAAGAAGAAGGACGACGTTCATCCCATCGAAGCAGCACGAGCAAATCCGCTGTTTGTCCGGTCCAGCGGCCGAAGACCGCTTGAGAGACCTTGGATTCACTGGCCCGACGCGCACGCACACCGCGAGGGTGGTACAGTAAGAGGCTTTATTGTCTGGGCAGATGTTAATCTAATACGTAGCGTATTGTTTTAATACTTGAATGTATTTGTTTTGTATGAGACCGCCGAGTCTCTAGTGTTAGCGGCGATTCGCCACTTCCGGTTTCCGGTTACGGCCTTGTGCCACAGTTTTTAAGCGCCGTGAGCAGCGTCTCCAGCTCATTGTGACCGTTTGAACAACTTTAAAGAGACTTTACCGGTCAAACCTCAGCACACAACGCCACTTGGGTGCTGAGTGTTAAAGTAAATGTAACTTGTCTCTGACGGTGCTTTTAAGAGCTTTGCTCTCTCCTTGTATGCTCTCTCTCTCTCTCTCTCCTTCTAAACCGACCTATACATACATCCGATCTGTATTTAGAATACAGTTCAT
This sequence comes from Pleuronectes platessa, assembly GCF_947347685.1. NCBI lineage: Eukaryota > Metazoa > Chordata > Actinopteri > Pleuronectiformes > Pleuronectidae > Pleuronectes > Pleuronectes platessa. The sequence continues at coordinate 28,953,395 of NC_070626.1, forward strand.
GTAACATAGTTAAATCTATATTCAGAGAGGCTGGACACATCTGGAAGCCATGCGGCCGAATGCCAAAGCAGAGACAAAGAATTCTCTTTGTCTGAAAATCCCTTTGTGTAATTCATGTGACGACCACCAGTGTGAGCTCCGGCCACATGGTGTCATTAACATAGACTCCATTTTGAATAACGCAAGTTAAACCCACCATTTTGAGTCTATTATTGCCACGCCTCCTCTCTCCCTCTCCTCCCATTCTGGCTCTAAATTCATAACGGCTCCGCCATCTTGTTTTGTAGTCAATCCGCCATTTTGAGAGTTTTTAGGCCTTGATTCCACGAATCATGATCGGCCGCCATCTTAGATGTGACGTCACCAAGTGACTGCGTCATCGCCACGCCCTCTTTCTTTTTCTCTCTCTCTCTCTCGCTCTCTCACACACCCACACACACACACACACACAGACACACCCACACAGACACAGAGACACATTGATAGACACAGACAGATACACACACACAGATACACATAGATGAATACATGTGTTTTTCTAAGTTGTGATAAGCGGCTGCTGTTGTTATCTTTGAAATATGGGAGTTTGTTAAAATGATGAATCATTAAATAACACTAACTTTATTTCACATGCATACACATAGACATACACACACACACAGAGAGACACTTTGACACAGACACACACACACACACATACACATAGACAGACATACATAGGTAGACCGCCGGTTTTACATGTATTTTCTGAATTGTGATAAGTGCTGCTGCTGTTGTTATCTTTGAAATATGGGAGTTTGTTAAAATGATGAATCATTGAATAACATTAACTTTATTTCCCCTTTTTAATAAATGCTTTTGTAATTAAAGTATCTGTAGTCTGTGATTATTTGTGCATATGTATGTGATTGCAGCTGGATTATGATTGCCTGTGCTCGAACTTAGTAGCCTTCACTGTTAATTAAATAATTATTAATATTAAATATTGAGATTATTGATTTGACATTTATCATTATGAGACTGATATTTATAGATTGTATCGTTGGTCCCTGTAACCAGGGTGGTGCCCCGCAACAATAAGCAATGATTACAGATTTGTATTATTCTTAATGGATAAAAGAAATGTTTTCAATAATTATTTTAACTATTATTAATGGATAACCGTATCATTTCTAATTAAATGTGTTACATTTCTTAATTAATAGCTTTATCATTTTTGATTATTTTTAAGAAATAATTGTTATTTTAATAATCATATTTCATGATTATTAATAATTAGCCAACGTCAATTCTACTCCTACTATTGCACAACATAAATGGTGCCCCCGTGTGAGGCATTCTAACTCCAGCTGTATCATAATACTGTACAATAATCCAGATTCATTTTCCCCCAGAAATTAATTTTTGAAGAAAAAGATATTAATTAAATTTTTTTTTTTCCTTCCAAAACTTTTTTTTTTATCCCTCACAACATAAATGGATCCCCGTGTGAGGGCGGAACGCGTCACGCATGCAACATAAATGGTGCCGCTGCTTGAGGCTATCTAACTCCAGCTGTATCATAATACTGTGTACAATGATCCAGAAATAATTTTGAAAGTTATTTCTCTGCAAATAATTTTCTTTTAATTTCTAAATTCCCCTGCACCTTTGCAACACAGGTATACTCGTGCCTTGCGTATCTGTGGTTGGCTGCAGAGTGCAATCGGTGGTTGTGTATTCGCGATGCACAATATTTATGATTAATTTCTTAAAGAGAAAAATAATTTTGGAAATTTATTTCTCTTTGAATTTTTTATTTGTAATCCCTTTGCACCTGTGCCAAACAGGTATACTATTGCCTTGTGTATCCGTGGTTGGCTGCTTATTGCATATTAGTGGTTGTGTCATATCAATGCACAATAATTATAATTAATTTTCTTTAAGAGAAAAATAATTTTGGAAATTTATTTCTCTTTTTGAATTTTCTTTATTCTTAATTCCCTTTGCTAAGCAGGCGTTGTGTATAGCTATGGTTGGTTGCTGACTACGTTTCAGTAGGTTAGTAATATTTTTATTGGAGAATTTCTGCATGCTTTGAATTTCAAGGAGACTAACTAGATTTGAGAGACTAGTTACGAGTAGACTAGTTGTTAACCAACTAGGTCTAAAGGATTGAGCCATCGAGCTATCCTACATAGCGCTACTATATAGACACAGAGTGAAGCTCACCTGTGCATCTTGTGTAGTGTTTATTAAATTTTTATCCGCTTTTAACCTAAGCAAGCTTGAGCGGCCCACCAGGTTCTTTTCGCACTCAGAAGATGAGTAGCCTGGACCATCCTGGGGCAAGGGCTCCCTCAAGGCCAGACGACCTGTCAGAGACAGTCGCCAGTCTGAGCAATTTTTATAGAAATGCTATAATTAAGTTTTTGTCCGCTTTTATCTAAGCAAGCTTGAGCAGCCCACCAGGTGTTTGCGCACTCAGAAGATGAGTAGCATGGACCACACTGGGGCAGGGCTCCCTCAAGACCAGACGACCTGTCAGAGACAGTCGCCAGTCTGATCAATTTTTCTAGTGATGAAGTGAGTGAGTTGAGTGAGTATGATTTAAGTACCTGCGATCGTAAGATTAAAGAACTGTCCATTCACCTGATCAACCCCACTGGCCCGCATCCAAAAATACCCCATGCTCTGGGTCAACTGACACTCCTCTACCAGCAGAGAGCCGAGCTGCAGGCCCAAGAACATGCGAAGGAGCTCCAGGCCATGCAAGCAGCATGTCGAGCGGAGCAGGAGAAAAACTCCCACCTGCGGCATATCATCGAGACCCGCACAGAACAGGACCAGGCGGTGCAGGAGCACGAAGCTCTGCACGGAAGGTCGAAGGTCAGCAGAAAGGGGGGCACAGTCAAACAGAGCTGCCCCCCCTCGAGCTGATATCCCTGATGACAGGGCCAGGAGCTGACGTCATTCCCGGTGAAGCCAGCGGAACAGAGACACTGGGAGAAAAGCTGCGAGCACAGCTACGCAACCCTCTTGCAGAGGAAGCTTTGCTCTGGAGAGCCAGACACACCCAGCAGTCGACCGCTCCAACCCCCTCAACACCAAAGGGGGGGCCGGACTCAACCCCTAGACGTGCAGTGACCTGGGACCGCTATGAGGCACTCCAAATGCCTTTCCAGCGGACACACATCATCCACTCCAGCCAGAAGGAACACATCCTGCACGGAGCCATGCTGATCCACACCACAACGACGGAAGGAATCCGTCCTGGAGGGCTGAAGGAGATTTCCCAGCCTGCCACTCAGGCAGGGGCGCACCATGACTCACGGTCGCGTCCTGGATGGTCCTCCACTCCCGGTGCAAGAGATGAATACTGTGGCACACACAATTCAGAAGACCCTGATGACTCAGCACCCCCTCAAAGAGAGGAAATCTGCACCCGGCAGCTAGAGCCCCTTAAAAAAGACATTTATCGCTTCGACCCAGACAACCGAGGGTTCAACGAAGACGACACCGTGGTTCTGGCAGTTCAAATCCAACTAAATGTGGACCCGGCGCTGGAAGATGACAACTTTCCCCACGCCAAGATGAACCCCAGCAAAGAGAACCAGGAACAGCGACCCTTCCAACAGGGCGCCCCACAAAACCAAGGGGGTGAGGATTTCAACCAGCCCCACAAACAGTTTCGACCTCAGCACCTGAATCCCTCTCAACAGAGGAGTAGGGGCTGGAACAGACGGACACCCTATCAGTACCAGGAGTATAGATGTGGTGACCGAAATCCAACACATGGGATGCATCCTGGGACAGAGGAGTAAATACGGAGATGTGTGGATGAAGCAATGAGAGACATTGTGCCACGTGTTCCTCCAGGCTCCACTGAGAGACCAGACACTGAACCCCGTTGGCGAAACTAGGAGCAGACGCCCTCCTTCTCCACTCCCAAAGATGACTTCAATGACGGGGAAGGACCAAGGCGCTGCCAGAAACCCCCTCTTACCTCCACATCTGAAAAGGGGGGGAAGAAATCCCAACTTTAAAACAAAAAAAACCGCTCAAACCACTCACTCCATCAATAGCTGCATGCTTTAGACCCTCTGTCAGTAAATTGTATAACGTAGTTCAGGTAGTGAACCTCCTTAGACCTCGTTGAGGATTTTGAAGTCGTTACCACTACGGTTGTGCAGCCCTCACGGGTACACTTGGCAATTCAGTCTTGGCAGTGAAATTCCAATATCTGTAGATCTGAAAACCTAGAAATAGGATTTATCATAAATTCACAGATTAGCGAACAACAGAACGTGACTCGCCGTTCTAAATGTTTTGGTTTGACAGGATAACACACATGTTTACCTCAAAACACCAGCACCTACTCAAACATTTTCTTCTGTTCGTGTTTCCACTTTTCTTTCATTTCACTCTTCACCGAAATTCATTGGTATTTTAACTAACTGCCGATAAGCATTATGTGAAATTGAAAGTGTGTGCCGTGTTTTAGAATATATGTTATTTAGCCTGTCTGCCCAGACAATTACCTCTCTCTGTTTAGACTCATGCCTCGAAGACATTTATGCCTCTCTGCCTCATAATGAACTAACTTTCACTGCTTCAACTCCACTCAAGGATTACCTCTCATGGATTATCACTGGACTCTCGACCATAGTTTGCCCTGGAGACCGGGGTCACAGCCCACTCTCCAGACCAAAAGGGGGACTGTTGGGCCAGAGCCCAGCGGGGGGCCCCCAGACACTGAAGCCAAGAGGAGCAAAGGGTTGTTAAACTTTGGGCGGGAAACATCCTCCTGCAGGCTCAAGAATCTCCCCCTGGTGGTGGAGAAATGTCCTGGGGTTTTCCCAGAAACCCCCGCTCAGTTCCAAGCCCCGCCCACTCAGATCCATTTCTGACACTCAATTGGCTTAAAGCCAGCATCATCCTATGACCAACTCCTCAAGGAGGAGGACCTCTCAGGTAGAACAAAACCACTGAGACCCCAATAATCGCTGCCATTTTTACCCTGCTCTGAAGACAACACCAGGCCCCCTTCGGGGCCTCTCAGCTGATTCAGTTGCTAACGGGGGCAACCTTAACTTTAGTTTATCAACCAGAGTTATTTTATATTCATTTCTTTTATTTCTTTATTCAGTCGACGTTTTTATTTTCAAAAGGACTTTTGCTCTTTTAACTTGAAGAGGCCGCGCACAGGAACTCGCTCGCCGGTCGAGCATCACAGACTTTCTTTCCAAATCCACAGCGGCGTTACCGCTGTTCATCCCCTGCAGAAGCGCGAGATTCATTCCGCTGAGGAGCACGAGCTCCACATCCCTGAAGAAGAAGGACGACGTTCATCCCATCGAAGCAGCACGAGCAAATCCGCTGTTTGTCCGGTCCAGCGGCCGAAGACCGCTTGAGAGACCTTGGATTCACTGGCCCGACGCGCACGCACACCGCGAGGGTGGTACAGTAAGAGGCTTTATTGTCTGGGCAGATGTTAATCTAATACGTAGCGTATTGTTTTAATACTTGAATGTATTTGTTTTGTATGAGACCGCCGAGTCTCTAGTGTTAGCGGCGATTCGCCACTTCCGGTTTCCGGTTACGGCCTTGTGCCACAGTTTTTAAGCGCCGTGAGCAGCGTCTCCAGCTCATTGTGACCGTTTGAACAACTTTAAAGAGACTTTACCGGTCAAACCTCAGCACACAACGCCACTTGGGTGCTGAGTGTTAAAGTAAATGTAACTTGTCTCTGACGGTGCTTTTAAGAGCTTTGCTCTCTCCTTGTATGCTCTCTCTCTCTCTCTCTCCTTCTAAACCGACCTATACATACATCCGATCTGTATTTAGAATACAGTTCATGTAACATAGTTAAATCTATATTCAGAGAGGCTGGACACATCTGGAAGCCATGCGGCCGAATGCCAAAGCAGAGACAAAGAATTCTCTTTGTCTGAAAATCCCTTTGTGTAATTCATGTGACGACCACCAGTGTGAGCTCCGGCCACATGGTGTCATTAACATAGACTCCATTTTGAATAACGCAAGTTAAACCCACCATTTTGAGTCTATTATTGCCACGCCTCCTCTCTCCCTCTCCTCCCATTCTGGCTCTAAATTCATAACGGCTCCGCCATCTTGTTTTGTAGTCAATCCGCCATTTTGAGAGTTTTTAGGCCTTGATTCCACGAATCATGATCGGCCGCCATCTTAGATGTGACGTCACCAAGTGACTGCGTCATCGCCACGCCCTCTTTCTTTTTCTCTCTCTCTCTCTCGCTCTCTCACACACCCACACACACACACACACACAGACACACCCACACAGACACAGAGACACATTGATAGACACAGACAGATACACACACACAGATACACATAGATGAATACATGTGTTTTTCTAAGTTGTGATAAGCGGCTGCTGTTGTTATCTTTGAAATATGGGAGTTTGTTAAAATGATGAATCATTAAATAACACTAACTTTATTTCACATGCATACACATAGACATACACACACACACAGAGAGACACTTTGACACAGACACACACACACACACACACACACATAGACAGACATACATAGGTAGACCGCCGGTTTTACATGTATTTTCTGAATTGTGATAAGTGCTGCTGCTGTTGTTATCTTTGAAATATGGGAGTTTGTTAAAATGATGAATCATTGAATAACATTAACTTTATTTCCCCTTTTTAATAAATGCTTTTGTAATTAAAGTATCTGTAGTCTGTGATTATTTGTGCATATGTATGTGATTGCAGCTGGATTATGATTGCCTGTGCTCGAACTTAGTAGCCTTCACTGTTAATTAAATAATTATTAATATTAAATATTGAGATTATTGATTTGACATTTATCATTATGAGACTGATATTTATAGATTGTATCGTTGGTCCCTGTAACCAGGGTGGTGCCCCGCAACAATAAGCAATGATTACAGATTTGTATTATTCTTAATGGATAAAAGAAATGTTTTCAATAATTATTTTAACTATTATTAATGGATAACCGTATCATTTCTAATTAAATGTGTTACATTTCTTAATTAATAGCTTTATCATTTTTGATTATTTTTAAGAAATAATTGTTATTTTAATAATCATATTTCATGATTATTAATAATTAGCCAACGTCAATTCTACTCCTACTATTGCACAACATTTATTTAGATATTTCTGTATTAACGTATTTATTTCCTTTTTTATTTATTTATTTATTTATTTATACTTAAGTCATGTATGGTCCTACATAGATGTGGATACAGATATAAAATTTTGTCTCCCTTTCTCTAATATTTGCAAGAATTTCACCAGCACAATTTTTTTTACCAGTTTTTCATCTTGATGAAACAAATCTGACATATTTAAGGGGCATTTTCTTAATCGGTGAAAGTTTGAATTTAAGAAGAAGATTGGTCCTCAGTTGGCCCAGTACATGATGTGATAAGTGCCTTGGTAGTTGAGTTATGAATACGAGGATTTTGAATATAACAGACTAATGGGAACCAGTTAGAAGCTGTGGTGATGAAAAAGACTTAGAGAAGGTTTTTCTGTCTCCGTGCTGTTTTTTCCTCAGTGTTTTATTTGCTTGTGGACGAATAAACCCAAGTTTTACAGAAAGCATTGAATCAGGATGTGATGAGATGTGAAGTATCTTAAGGAAAACGTGGATTATTGTTATTTCCATTATAATTATCAAATCATAATTGCAACTTTAAGAAGGGGGTTGATTGTGTTAGAGGAGTCTGTGGTTCATTTCCCTTCTCATTCCCACAGCCTGGACCACAACCTTCCCTTAAACCAGGTCAGATGTTTGGCCTGACCTGGTTTATAAAACAGTTCAGTTTAACATGAAATAGAATAAAATCTCTTTCACATTGGCCAATAATACATCTATACACATACACACATACACATGACCATATGATATCGCACAAACTTTTTATATGAAATATTTCCAGAGAGGTGACATATTGCACATTCCACATATTGTTGAGGAGCTTGGGGAAAAGGAATCTTCTGCCAGTCACCACAGACGACACCCTGGTTAAACACAACAGCACTGAGTTGTGTCATTGCTGTGTTGTGTTGTATGAAGCAGTTTGACATGTTTGCATTTCAGCTAAATACCAACAGCAGGCTTATGACTTATTCTAGTATTATTTCTATTGTAACATTTTCATATTATAGTTGAGAAATAGCTGCAACAATTTTTTTCTTTTTTCTTTGATTAAAGAGAGTTAGATTGCCTCAAATTAAATGTTCTTATATCTATTAAAAGAAGTGCTTCAGCCAAATATACACAAGTTATATATCCAGTGGTTAAACATCAGTGCTGTTGGAGTAGCCTGGAACCATGTGATCACTTTATCTCACCTGTGAAGTCTGATCAGCTTCAGGAGGAAGGAAGTCAGGAGTGAAGCAAACAAATAAAATATGAATCAGGCTCTTGACAGTTGTCGCTGGGAAAGAGCTTTGTAACGCATATTTTGAAAAGTGAAAACGCTGCGAGAAAAAAAACACAAGAGCTGTCATAATTAATGTAAGTTAAAAAGTGGAGGAATAATTCATGATACGTATTCTCTCTCTTTTTCCAGAGAGGTCTGTCAGCGTGTGACAGTGCTGAGGACGTTAAAGTGAAGTAGACTCAAATCCTATAAAGTATGAACCTCCCTCTTTAGAGAGAAGGGGGGGGGGGGGGGTGGTGCCTGTCTGCCTCTGGCTCATAAAAGTGTTGAGGATGAGGAGGAGGAGGAGGAGGAGGAGGAGGAGGAGGAGGACGACGCCGGGGCGGCCAGACGCTGCTCACTGCTGATTCTGGAGGTGTAAATGGAGTCATGCTCTGCTGAGAGAGACGGAGGCCGGTGTGCACGCTCCCCTCATCCATCACACATCCGCCCGTCTCTGTGCGGTGGAGCCGGAGACGCTGGGTGCTCTCCAGCCGGGCCCAGGAGATGCTCTGACGGGAGGATGACAGATGACAGATGAGGTGCCGTCATGGCTTCACTAAGAGCTCAGTGAGACCTGTCCTCTGGCGGCACGTCTAAATTATTACCTCGTGTTCCGACCTCATGTGAGCCGGTGAATCTGGTTTTTCCCTCTTATCACTCACCTTCTGCAGATAATAAGATAATCACCCGTGGGCCCCATGCTGCTTAAGTGAACAGACGCCCGCTGCTTTCTGGAGGCTGTGATTTTGAAAATTCATCTTGAGTGTACGATAATCGCTGGGGATGTGTTTTTTTTCCCAGAACTCTTAACGTGGACAGATGCTTCCCACGGAGAGAGAGAGAACCCAAGATCTGAAACTCGTGTGTTCTTTCTATTCCCACACGAGCTGCCACAGAAACACATGTAACACACGTGCGTCTGGAACTCGACAATCATTGCTCGTGTTCGGTGTTCATGTTCCTCCTCGCGTGTCTCCCGAGCAGCCGGCTCCTTTTATCAAACACTTGACACAAACGAGCTCTAATGATGAATCCCTCACACACACACACGCGCTCATTAATGCACGAGTTAAAACACAACACGAGGCCGAGTGTGATCTGCTCCCTCGTGGGGCCGACTCCCTCGCTGCGAGCCGGGGAATGGCGAGGACGCCGCCCCTTCCTGTTTGACCGGGGGGGGCCCAGTAAAGCGTAACTGGCAGGGACACTGGGAGAAAATGTGAACTCGACACATGTTCCTGCCAGACACACCGTGGGCTGCAGTGCTGAGTCGGTGCTTCTGCATGCCAAGCTGGTGTGGAAGGGAAAGTAGGGCAAAACAACGCAAAAAACAAAACACAACAAAGTGGACATTTTTCTCTTCTGAGCGGAAATTAGACAAATATAAAGCGACTACAAGATTTGCATGTATTTGCAAATTGAATTGGAGCACGTCACGGATCCAGCAGCCGCTCTGCAGTCCCACGGCACGTTCGGTAGCTCGGCTCTGAGAGAACATTGCAAAGCTGCAGATCTACTGCAGTAGAATGTGTGTGATGGTCATTGGATTGAGCGAGTTGAACCTTTATTAAAGGGACATTCCTACCTTTCTGTCCAGACTTCCAGTTCGTGATATCGCACCAGAGGAAAATCCATAAAATGCATGAAATGAACAACTTCACTTCTTAATATCTAGTTTCTAAATGTCCAGTATATGCTATTTTAAAAAGAAAATTCCATTTAAGTCATGTAAATATATCTAAGATGATCAAAAGTTGAGGATATCCGTGAATTAGAGGCTTCCCTTGTTTTCAATCGTCCCTTTTTAATTCATCTCAGTAAATCACAGCCTCATTAATATCATCAATTAGCAGCAACAAGGCGCCAGCAGAGGGCATCAATAAGGCATCGTCCTGCCCGGCAGCCGTTTGTAGGGCACCTCCACGAGCCGCATCTAACAAGAGCCCAGAGGAGGCAGGAACCAGGAAGAGGAGGCGAGAGCCGCGGGCCCATCAGATGCTTCTGGGACCTAAATGTGACAGTTAAGTCGGGCCAACATATTCCTGCCATGTTGTGCTGCGGAGCGGTAGTGAAGCTGTCAGCTCGCCTCCGAAAACCCCGAAAAGCACCAGTCAGGCACAACTGGGAAGTAACTGGTTTGTCTCAGACACACGTCAGAAGCAATCACAGGCCGCTCTGGGTCGGACTGTGGGAGCTGTGGTTGTTGAGGCTCCTCCTCTCGCTGCAGCTCTTTTCTGTGATAAACCGTTTTTTACCTTTGATGTTCAGAGTGAGCTCTATTAGTAATGACCCCCCCCCCCCCCCCCCCCCCCCCCCCTCCCTCCCTGGGAGCAAACAACCTCCTCCCCTGAGATGTCAGATAAACAAGCATCTGCATGGATTATAAAGTATGTGTGAAGCAAACTATCATCCAGCATCTTTCTTTGGCTCCGCAGTTAATTTAATCCAGATGTGGAAGTAACCAGATTAGGAGCACGCCTGCCAGATCTCCACTGGATGCAGCCAATCGCGTTATGTATGAAATGCACGGCAGGAATACACAAATATTTCCAGTGAGATGCGGTGGAGACGTGCGGTGGCAGCTGCACAGGCTTCCGGCCTCGTGGCTGTTTCCTCGGAGCGGGGCCGTGTGCCAAGAAGGAACTAAGTCCCTTGCAAATCCATTCAGTGGGAATGGTTGTCATCCCTCCAATCCATTCAAATTTGATTTGGCAAAATGTGCTTTGCATGACAGAACCTTGAACTCCAATTGGGGGGGGGGGGGGGGGGGGGGGGGGGGGGGGGAGGTGAATGACGCACAGGCCCCGGAGAAGCTAAATGAGTGAGGAGGAGGATTCCCAGGGCTCATACAAAACACTTGATTAATAAATGTAATACTTCATCTTGAAATGACACTTTGTGCAGCTCGGGTGAAGGCTAATGGATTTAGGCTGCAGTGTGCAGTGGATATGGGGGGGGGGGGGGTTAGCTCTGAATGAGAAGGCCGTGGGTTTGAACCCAGTGGCTGAAGCCCCCTCTCTGTACAAACTGTGTCTCGTTGGTTTTCTTTTACCACGAAACGTTAGGGCCACAAAGGGAAAGAAATGATCCAAGATTTTGTCAATAAAGTCGTAATATTACAATATACTGTAATTGTTATTATTTTAGGACACGTGACATGTGAAAGGGGGAAAAACAGAAGATGTCACTGTCGCTTGTGTTAAAATAAGGAATGTGGAAAATCTTAGTTTCACAAATCATCAAATACTTAATGTCATTTCTCATCAGTTCCACATAAATATCAAAACTTGAAAAGAACTAAATCTTATTCTATGACTTTAATCCTGTGACATTGACATTTTTACTTGTTAAATTCAACTTTATTCTCATAAAATGACGCCTTTCTTCTCATATACAACTTAATTAATAATATTACAAATACAATACCGTATAATTATGACTTTATAGCAATTTTTCTAAATAACTTTCTCCCTATGCCTTAATTCTGAGTTTTTCTCGAAATTTAATGAGTCATTATCAGATTCCACTTCCAGATTCACAAGTTCAAATGAAAGATCTCTGCTCGATGGCGTCTGTCAGTTATCGAGTTCATCAAATCATCTTCCAGGTCAAACAGCACGTCAGCGTTTCATTGGGTCTCCAGTCGATCCAGTCACCAGTTGTGTAGCATAAGCAGTTGTGTCTTTGTTGTGTTGCCTCTTTATGGCTTTTTTCCTGTACAAACATTGACCCTGTCAGGCCCAGCAGACCTCATGGGGACCAGAGCTGGATCCTGAAGAGGCATCACATCCTTTCTGAGGTCAGGACTCAGATGTGAAACATGGTGAGGTGAAGGTTAGATATGGATCGGTCATGTTCACGGGTTCAGGTTCTGGTTAGGCTTTTTCCAAAATGAATGGAAGTCCCCTGGGTGGTCGTGTTTAAATCATGTCTGAGTATAATTGTAGCTGTGTGAGGGTTGAAGTCCTCTCTCAGACGATCCAGTGACTAATGAAAGTGAAGAAACCAGTCTGTTGAAACGTGATTCATCATGTTTTTGTTACAAAATTTAAAAAAAGGCTCCGCTTCAGTGGATGTATTAAAATAAAAGCCCCGACCCAGAAAGCAGGAGAGAAATAAGTGTTATAGACTCTGAGCAAACAAAGAGAAAGATAAAGCATCCAGGATAAAATTAGAAAAGTGTGTGTGTGTGTGTGTGTGTGTGTGTGTGAGTCTGTGGGATCGACTGAAGCTACTGTATATTACATAATATCACAGTCTGGAGGCTCTGACGTGTTTTCTCTCTTTAGCGAATCAATAACGTTCATCACACACCAGCCGAGGAAATGGAAATCTGAAACGTCTTTTGTTTCCTAACGAGAGAGAAAATCCAGGAGAATAAAGGAGACTTGGATTTGACTTGTAAAGTAAGATGAGACTTGAAAAGAGCTGGTTGAATAATGCATCGCTCTGTATTTGACTGTGTGCGACTTGCAGTGCATGCACAGAGAAAAATCTGTAAAGTGATAATAACTTTATTTGTGTGGCTCATTTACATTTAAGGCATTAAAACCAAAAGGGGAAGTAAAAAATAGCCCAAAATACAACTTCCTGTCTAAAAATACAAGAAAAAGCTACAGTATGGAGCCGATCATACAAATTCATGTTTAGTCTAATGAAGAATATTCAGAGAAAATTAGATTTAGGTTATTAAATGAACTCATCAGACAGACAAGCAGGTGAATAACAACCATTACAGGTGGAATTACATTCTGTGTGAGGGGCGTGCACGTTAGGAGGAGGAGAATGTGGAGGCTGCGTTTTACATTCATTTTGAACAATTGTTTCTTGAATGTGGAAAATAGGCTATTATCTGCACCACTGGCTCTCATCATATCATTCAATTTAATTTAATCTACGCGTCCTAAGTTTTCTTGTTGCATGCACCGAGTGAGAAAACATGGAATTAACCTTTTTACAACACGTGTAATTGTTGCTTTGCTGAATAACTGTTGTTCGTGTATAATCCCCGTTGTGTTTTATCTCTTGAATTTATACCTCGTGGTGAAGTTAATTAACCTCAGTTCAGAGAAAGCGTTTCTTATTATTCCCGTTAGCATCAGCGGGCTAAACATCCTGTAACTCTCCATTTGTACTTTCCACAGCAAACCTTAAAGATTGAGGTTAATTATGTTTATCGTTTAACTCGTTTTAAAAATAAAAAGCCCTCAGCCCAAGTTGTGCAGTTCAGCATGAAGCTGGTTCACAGTTAGAGCGGCGAATTAAAAAGCACCAATTAAAGACCAGAGGTTTGCATGGATCACATTTTAAAGCTTTTACCGTGTAAAATGTCAGCGGGCGAATGAAACGTGAACATGAAATTATTATTTTTAATCCATTTGATCCGCGACAGGTGACACACATATAACTTTGCCGTGATAAAGTGACCCGGTCTGCCAGACAGGGGTTTAAACACCATCTGTAATCCAGGCTGTTTGACCTCACACTTTATGAGAGGGACTCGTTCCAGCTGCTTCTGGAGGGACAGTCTCTGCCTCAGCTGATATCAGCATCATTATTTAGTGGCTTCTCCTCGAGGGAATTAGCATTCGGGCTCTTTTTAGATGAAGAATGAAATTATGTGTCTCTCTCTCTCTCTCTGAAGTCTGGAGCAGCGACTTTATTTATGGCTTCGGTTCATCCAGGGTCTGCTGGTCACTTAGAAATGAGGATTTAGAGGAATTATTGTCAATCAGTGATAAATCCGGCTCGTAATCTGTCACAGATCCACTCTCGCTTTTTTCCTTTCGGTGTCTGATGAAGGCCAAAGGAAGTGCCCTGGAGAATTAGGGTCACTTCTGACACTTGATACGCTCAATGTGAATAATCTTCATGTCCAACAGGTGACTCGTCAATGCAATGCAGGGTTGGAGCTTCACTGATCCTTCAATCTGAGTCCAGCAGCAGGTCCTTACATGCACGGGCGAGGACATATCATCTGAAGCTCCTCAATAAGATGTAAAACACGAGTGAGATTGAAATGCATCGAAGAAGCTTCATGCATTGACCCTGATCTGCCTCGGCCGTTTTAATGCTTTGCGTCTGGTTGATGTAAATTCTGTGTTTCCCTTGATTAGCCTTCTGGTTCCATCCATGTGTTTGAGGCTGTGTTCGGGGCCCCGGGGACCGAAGGGGCCTCAGAGGAGGAGGAAGCCAAAGCTGGAGTCAGAGCTATATTCTCTCAAAGCGTGTTTGAAGCCACATGATTGAAGGCAGACGTTTCAGCTTCTCCTCAAACAAACTCACATATAGAAAATGCTTCTGTGAAAAGCACACAACTGATCAGGTGATCATGCAAATGTCTGTTTATTGATCATCACATAAATGTATGTTTCCCCCAAAGATTCTCTATCACAGTTTAATGACTTTTCATTTATTCAACATTCGCTTGCACAGTTAAATCTGATTAACCAATAGACACAGAAACCTCAAGAAGTTTTAACAAAATACAATTAATTTCTATATTAAAAATTACGAGTACAGTTTTATATTAAATATATAACTATAGTACTATATTTGCAAAAAGTTAAAATGTCAAGAATAAAGTTAAGATACAATTCAGAAGTTATGTGTGCACATTACTAACGATTGTTATCTGATATCTGCAACAATATTGTTTGCCTATTTGCTATTGGCTGTTTTCAGAATCTCTAAAAAACTTAGAACATAACCGTGTAAACATGAACATTAATAATGAGCAGAGAGATTTTTGAGCTTTCCACAATCTAAGTGTTGGACTCATTGAGAAGAAACTCTCATTTAAGTGTCTTTTAGAAGCTAAATGTTATATCAGGTGGTTTAAAAATACATCTTGGGCTGTTTTAAGCTGCTCTAAGTGAAACCGGGTGAATCTGCAGACAGAGGTTTTCTGGGTTCGTCTCTATCAGCAAAGTCAGAGCAGGCGAGAAAACAAAGTGAGGTCTGGGCTGAGGGATTAAGAGAAGAAGACGACGGCCCAGAGCAAAGAGCTGCTGCCGCCACGATTAGTTTTTTTCTGAGGCGACTGATTCACATTAAAACCTATGAAACCATTTCTGTTCGCTGAGGACACACGAGAAAATAAGCAGACGATTCATTTTTCTCTAACTGTAGCAAAAAAATCTATAACAACAACCCATTTGCTTATTTTAGATTCATATGTGATTTCTGAGCGTATCGAGCATCTGTCTGGGTTAGAGGGTGTAGCGGGCGGCTCAGGAAATCAAACCTGATGCGGAGGCTTAAGTCTCAATACCATCGTGAACCAGCAGCAGCACCTCGAGTCCTGAATCAGAAATGAATCCCTCTCAAAGTCCTGTGTTGGTTTTCTTTACACAAGTGTATTTAAATGTGTTCAGAAGTGATTCACAAGTGCCTGATGTGTTTGCATCAATGAATCACAAGTGACACTCCTCAGCAACACAATTGAAGGTTCATTAAGCTCCATTGTGTTGATGATTACTGTTCATAGGGTTTATATATATATATATACATATATATATGTGTATAGTCTGTAAAGTCGTGTTTATTAGTTCACATTCACTGCAGATAACCATAAACCTAACCCAGGATTTAAATTCTGAATACACAGAATATAAACTCACTCAATGTTCGGTCCAAATCGATTATGTTTCCCTGTTGCTCTGATTAATTTCTGTATTTTATCGATATGTTATTGATACAAACCCATTGAACGTCTGGTTGTCTTTATCTTCACTGCCTCCATCACACCGAGCAGCAAACACCACAGAAGAATGAGCAGCATGAAGTGGAATTCATCTGCTGCCGGATATTCAGGTAGAATTTGTGAATATAGTGAATATTTCCAGTTAGTCCCGGCCTCATCCCTTAAATATAAAATGTATGAAAATTCACTATATCACAGGACGTTTATTTGAATTGGCACCAAATTGCATTACATCATTTGCATTTTGTTCATTTTATCAAAAGTGATGAATTAATTCTTAAGTTATAATAAATAAATCCTGGATCCGTTCCCTGATCCATGTGGATCCAAACATTTGTGGGCTCCTCCCCTAGGTGATGCTCCACCCCCTTTTTATCTACATACATATACTTATGCGTATGAGTATGAGCTTATTCTTTTGTGTTTTCTTTTGTTGTTGTCGCAGTAAATGAAGACAAACAATTGAAAAATCAATGCAACACATTGTCTGCGTTTGGTCCATTATCGAATTTGCAGAACATAAAATTTAACCGACAAGACTCGTAAGATAAAAGTAATCGGCTCAAGATAAACATAACCAAGAATAGATAAACAACCCTAAATCATGAAGATAACAACTTGTGTACAGTTATAGCTCGGCCACATAAATCAGCGAAATAATTAATAGAAATACATGTTACCCATAATATTTAATACTAAATGTGAAGTGACAAATTACTGATGAAAATACAAATAATCATATTCTGGTGTCAAATCCATTCTTCTTCCATCAAATGAAGACAAATGAAGACAAACAGATTGAAGAGCCACGAGAACGTCAACGTGGAGACACACAGGGAGCTTCACATGTTGTGTCTTTCACGTGTTGTGTCTTTTTGCGTGGACGGATGCGGAGCGGCAGACACACATGAGCAGGATCTCCTTCTGCGTCTGAACGTCAATATCTGAATTTATGTCACCATTTGGCCTGTCACAGGGCTTTTACTGGAGCTAAAAATCATAAACACTTTTACAATTTAATCAATATCCTGAAAGATGCGGAGCAGCGATGAGTGTTCCCTTTCTCCCGACACATAGGTGCCGAACACGCTGATACAACTTGAGCGTAATTTATGTTCTGAGCGGCTCCGCGTCGCCACTCGAGCTGTTCCATGTCCCTCGCTTGATTGAAAAGGAAAATACGATTTTTTTCTGCAGCGCTCGTAATGAGATGCCCTGCACAGCAGCTGATAGTGTGCTCCAAAAAAAACAACAACAACAACAACAACACACAGCTAATGGCTGCAGTGATGAAGGAGGAGAGGATCAAACGCACAAGTGTGATTCTTCTTTCTCCCGAGCCAGGCAACACACTGCGTTCACCGTCTTAAGTCTCATGAACACAAATTAAAATGAGCCCTGATTTGATGCGGTTCAAACAGAAATGCAAACACTGGGCGAAGTCACGCCTCAGAGCTTGAGTCACAGAGCGACCTGAAGGGAGCAGCAGTTTGTTGAGTGTGATTACAAAGTGGAGTTCAGGGAACGTCCCGACAAACCGACGGCTCCACCTGTGGCTGTTCACCACCTCGTACGTACACACCGGGGATCCACCTGTCGCTCAGTTAGCCTCCGACTCTCCTCCGCACTCATTCTGGCAGATGCCGTTCGGTCAACAGCTATTTGCACCTGGAGTGGGAAGCTAGTGGGGCTGTTTACTGGGCCGGTGGGTGCATCCAGCCACAGCAGATGATGTTTGCAAACCAGTAGCAAACTAAAGGGGCCTCGTGGAGCTGATCTACCTCCGCCAAGGCCAAACCATCTCCTTATGAAAACTAGTGTAATTCTCTAGATCTGCACAGAATTGTAAATATCAAGGCCCTGAACATACCTGGGTCGAGGGATAAGAACAGAGGATGTTGCCTCATGTTAAGTCCTATGAGACGCGTTTGTGAATTTGTGAATATGGATTATACAAATACAATTGGACTGATTGATTCATCCAAGAGCTGTTCTCTCAAAAATCAACTCACCTTTTGAAAAACACACTTTCCTACAGCGTTAGAATCAACTCGTTTTATTAAGTCACAAAGTTTAAAGATGATCAACTTCTGATCACACGTTAAATCCCGGGATTCCAGGATGAAAGTTCCCCCCCCCCCCCCCTCTCTCTCTGTGATTGTGACTTCAGCTCATTTTGTTGGAGTCGTTACCAGACAAGTTTGCCAGTTTGATGGCTAATGGATTTCCTGTGGATCACCTGTGCTCATATCTATCTCCCCCCAGTGCTAAACTGGTGAACTAGAGATGGCCTCCAGCATGTTTGGTGATGACTTCTCTACCTCAACCTCACAGGACTTCCTGACGTCTTTCTGCTATACAGTTGCATTATTAATTGTCGCATTGGAATAATTTGCGACATCCTGTCCTGTACCAGCAAATCAAAAAGAGAAATTAACATGATATGAGTATAAATAGCTGCTGGGTGATTCTTTTGACCGAGGAACAAATAGACATTGTGTTACAGCTGCTGACAGAAGTCCTGGCAGATTTTACATTTTTTTGTTATTTGTGTGCACAAAATAATAACTTGTTCCCACACAATAAATATCTTGTGCACAAAAGACAAATAACGTGTATGCTGCTGCACACTTTGGTTACTTTGTGTGAAGCTCATGTTTGTGCAGCCAAGGATTTCCCTAGAAGAGCAGCAGGAATTTTATTACATGACATTCAGAGAAGAAAATAAGAGCAGAGTTCTCTCCATTGTGGTGCAAACAAGATATTTATCATGTGCAGAACAATTTAATATGTTGCGTGCACCAGATGAATAAATATCATCTGTCGGGAATTTAGAATGATTTTCTTTTACTGCTCATTTAAACGTTTCCCAACTGATTCTTGTCAGAGTGAGCGACCTGATTTTGGGAGGGAGGTTTTCTCTTTGTGTTTCTGCAGTTGGCCTCAAGCTCTTTGAGTTTTTTTCACCGCCGCCCATTTGACTTGACACTAAAGCCTCTAAACCAAGGTGCTGCTAATCCCATGAATTAAGACCGTGCGCCTTACAGAGAACAGAGCGTTCAATAAGGTCATTATGTTATTATTATAACGAGGCAGTTTGATGATGAGTAGGAAAAGGCCCCGGTGTTCCTGAACACCTCAATAATGACTCTGTTCCATTCAAGAGGCCCGGGTCATTAATATCATTATTTCCACCAGTGCTTCTCCTCACCTGCTTTCATTTCACACTGAACTCTGGAGACCTGGACTTTATTTTTTTAAAGTAAAGACTCAACTAAAACAGCTAATTGAACCACAAATTTTCCACATTTTTAATTAACTAAATAACTTTTGGTTCATAGCTCTGTTAACAGGCTGCCGCTGGAAAGGCGGAACAAGCTGGTGATGAAATAAGAAAACCAGAGCATCTCATTTCAGTCTGTCTGTCTAAGTGGCTGATGAAGGACACAGTAGTTGACCTGGTCCTCAGGAGGACGTGGCCCCTGAATAGAGACACATATATGGTACTTCCTCCCCCTGTCCCCCTGACCCCTTGGCCCCCCTGGTATAAAACCTGCAGAAACCCCAGAGGAGTCGATGTGAGACCACAACAAGAGTTTCTAACCACGGACACATGCAGGAATGAAAACAACAAAAAGAAAACAAATATCACAAGATGAAAAAGTGGAGCCTCAGACGTAGAAGACACCGAGGACGAGGTCAGCAGAGCTTCTGGTGATAACAACCTGAGATGAGCTGTAAATGAAAAACACGTGATCTCGGCGTTGTCGTGTCAGAAATGTCAGAAAATCACTGTTTCTGCCACTGAGGTTTAAAAATGCTCCTCTGGTCGGTTTGAATCCTCGTTCTTCTGAGTTCCTGCTTATCTCCAAAGTGACCACCTGTGCTTTGTAGCTCTGGGCCGGTCCCCCCAAATCCAAAATGGACGTTTACCTGCAGCAGTTTCACTCACTTTAAGTATTGGAGCGGCCGGCGTCACCACAGAATGGTTAATGTGCCACAGCCTCTGTGTTGTGACTCCGTTTTTTTAACCTTCATATTTAATTCTTAATGTTTCTGTTGCTGAATCTTTCTGGCTGACAGGTAATACATATTAATGTGAATACATAGTGAATATTGTAATACGCTGCATAATACACACATCTGCTGCAGGCAGTTGACCCCTTGAAATGTGGAGGCCAGATTTTTTTATCTGATTTTGACGTCGCTGAATATTCAGCCGTTTTTCTTTTTTCTTGTTTATATACCAGTTTGTTTTTTGTAGATAAAAATCACTGAGCAGCATCAAGAAAACTGTAAAACAGATCTAACAATTCATTTATGTATTTACAAGGTTCTTGCATTCAGTTTCTACTTTCAAATGATTTCCCCAGAATGCCTCAGTAATCAGAAGACGGGGGTATCTCGGCATTGTTATTACAAAAGGAAGAATTATTTCGTATGTATATATATATTTCTTGTTTTTCCAATTTTGACTGAGCCTGCGGCCGATTTGCCAGAGCTCTGTTTTCAGAGAGCAGTTGCGGAGGCACTGGGATGGTGGCAGCAGAGGGAGCTTGTTAAAATAACAACAGCTCCTGCTTTCATGGGAGAATGAGTCTGCTGATGGCTGAAGGCACGCTGAGCAAAGATCTACAGGGTTTGTGCAATGCCAGTGCCAAATGGACCTGCCCAGACCAGTATGGTGCAGTGGGAGTGAGAGGGTCCACGGACACAGCGAGGCTCCTCCTTCTGCTCAGTGCAGAAGCAGCGTTATTTCCCCTGAAAGGTGTTTGTCAAAATGACCGAAGCCATTTGTACGTATCCTGCATTTATCACAAAGCAACAACAAAAAGGAGTTTGATGATTTTGTGCAGAAAACAAAAGCAAACATCACTCAGCTTTTTCTGAAAAATAGATAAGAGATATTTTATTTTATGTAGGGTATAAACCAGTTGTCAGCACTGCTCTGGTTTACAATGGAGCCCCTTCATTTACATAAACAAGTAATGCACTTTAACTCAGTTCCGTGTGCATGTAGGGTTTGTCAAGTGTTGTTGAGAAGGAGTGTGGTGATCCATATTTCTAATTTTTAAAAGGAATGATAAATAAAGAAGTAGCTTTGTACGTGTGGCAAGTGAAGGCCACGCTACTCTCAGGTACACGGGACAATGATGGCTCCGATTACTGTCGCTGGTAATAAAGGGAACTGTGATATAAAGCCTCCGGTGGCTTGAGTGTGTGTAGCAGCTTGCATGTTAATCACATCTGCGTATTTAGCACTGATAAAAATTTTGCCTAAACAATCTGCACTCTATTTGTGAAAGTAAAAAACTGATCATTTCTATGAAAGAAACACAATTTATCTTCCTCGATGGCTCATTAATGTGAGTTTTAAGAGAGAGTTTGTCATCCAGCCAGTTATTTATAATTTTTAACTCTTAATTTCCACCAGTTTTTGATATTTAAAATCATGGTTGATTTGGGATCTGGTGAAGAGCATGTACAGTAATTGATCTGATCTGGATTTAATACTAGTCTGAGTTTAGCAGGAGCATCTTGTCTGACTCAAAGGTTTAGAAAAAGACTAGTAAAGAAAGTTGTGTCAGTTCTTTGTCAATGGATTTGAATGCAGCTATTAATGATTGATGCTCCTCTAGGTCATTTACATACAGTGAGGAAATAACAACATGAGAAATTAATTGGTTGATGTTGGTCTCTTCATTTCAACGATTTACATTCCATCCGTTTTTATTGATTGAAACAAAGACAGGACTTTTTAAATAAAGGCTCCACCACGTTCAAGTCGAGACCTCAACTCCAGCACTCGTCGAGCTTGAACAGGAAAGCGTCTCAACCCGAGGACGTTGATTTCACTGCAGTCGTCCCACAATGCTTTGCAGCGCACCTCCAGGTGCCTCTGGATCACGAGCGTTCAATCTCCTTCAGTCCTGAATCGGCCCTCAGCATCAAATTTCATCCAATTTGAAGCAGACCGGCGTGAAAGGCAAATGATTACGATCGGCTCCGTTCAGACAGACGTCTCTTTAAGGAGCGGCAGCAGAGTGTCAAACTTTGTGCTCCAGTGGGAGGGCGGCAGGGTCCAGTCCACACTGCTTCATCTGGACGGACAGATCGAACAGGTAGTCGTAGCATTCACACCTAAAAGTGAAGCAGTGTTTTAGACAAAAGTTTACACTCTTAGTCATAAACAAGGTCAGAGAGGTAAATAGCACTGGAGGGGGGGTTGGAGAGGGGGGTGGGGGGGGGTTAATACTCACATGGTCTTGGCTTTCTCCCACGTCTCGCCCCAGACGTAAACTCCATGCCGGCGCACGAGGACTGCGCACGTATCTGGGAATTCCTCCATCGCTACAGCCATCCGATCTTTCAAGTCCTTCTCCTCGGGCGTATTTTCAATAATTGGCACCACCAGGGTTTCATCGTACCTGTGGAAGTGCAGCACACAAAAGATATAAACTACACCCGGGCTGGAAACTCTCTGAGACGTCAACGTTTGCCATTAGCTTTTAAAAGTGTGAGTTAACGTTTCAGATAAAGACAATAATCAATCCTGAAATGAAGAGTGTAAATTCACTTTCTTTCTGAAGTGCAACACGGCCTGTATTACACAGATCAACAGGTTTTATCCTGTTAGCTGGTGAGAAAAGTCAGGCAAGACAGGACATATTCCTGAGATGCCAACAAAGATCTTTTTATATAATCGTGTGCGTGTAAACACAAAACACTGTGTGATGAAATGTTCCTCCTCCCGCAGTTCACTGCTTGTACCCTGGTTATGCTTTTCTTAACCCAAATGAAGGTGATAACTCAGACGTGTGGATTTCCACAGCACAGATGGCAGCTGCTGAACTAGGACAAGATGGAAATGTCTCTGATCTTTGTACATTTACTTCACAATAGGGTCAGATGTTATTATAGGACATTGTTTACTCCCCACTCTCTGTCTCGACCCTCGAGAGTTTTGGGGCAGTGAGTGAATATGAACTTTGTACCATGGACACACTCCTCCACCACAGAACTGAACATTTCGATGACAGCCTCCATTACGTCATAATGACAAACTTTCCTAAAGCTCCACGTCACCGCTCCTCCCTCCCCTCATACGTACTGGTAGTTGGTACGGCCCATGCCCTTACGGATCCCCTTGATCATCTCCTGGTGGGTGATCCTGAACTCTTTGCCAGGGTACAGCAGCGTGGCCATGACAGCAGCCTTGGAGTGGGTGTGTATCACCGCCTGAGCCCCTGGATTTTTTTTAACAAAGCAAAAGCAGATTTGGATTTTTTATTCCTATGTTATCTACAGGTGTGGGCTTTCTGAAATGATAATTGTAACAAGGCAAGAGATGACTGTGAATTAGAATGCCCACGGTGGGATCACGGCGGTGAAGTTCTCTGATTTATTTTGTGGAAAGTAATATTACAAATTTATCCAAAAGACTAGAATCAGTGCTTTTTGCAGTTTTATGAACAAACAGACAAGTTTCAGGAAGTAAAGTCACAATCTCCTCTTCTGCTCCTGAGTTATGACGTTGAATAAAGTTTTTTAAAATCATTCTTTTCTTCTCCAGAACATTAGGAGGTCTTTTTGAAATTAGAGGAAAACCTCATTTCCATTCAGCCTTTTAAATATCATATATTTAAACATAATTTTCTTTCTTTGTGCTGCACTAAGTCACTGATTTCATCTGAAAGGAAATAGGTGGGAGTCAGACTACTGGTCAGCTCCATCACCCACTGACTTCACACTGTGGTGCCTATGGGGGACATGGTGTATGACTCACCTCTCATTGTGTAGGCATTCATAAAGAGCGGCGTGCACTGGCTCTTCTTTAACTTCTTGGAGGGAGGCGGACAGCTGATGTCCCTCTCCTCCATGTCACACACAAACAGGTCTTCGGGCTGAGCAGCACAAATCAGAACAAAAGGTAGGAATTACTTGAAAAAACTGCTCATTTAAAAACTGCTTGAATATGACTCAACGTCTCTGTCAAGCAGAGAAAGATTTCACAGTGTGGTAGTTGCTCACCTGTATTCTCTCCTTCTGGATCCCGGATGGTGCGATGTAGATGTGCTCGCTATGAGATACAGGACACACAACATGGTTGGTCTTCATATCAGGGAAAGGGACAGTAGAGTTGTTGTTTTGTGTTACATCCAAAATATGTTTTTGTGTTAAAAGGTTTAAAACGATGTCGCAAATTTGTCTCTGTATCAGTTTTACTCCTCGTTCATACTAACATGCCTGAAACGAATATCATGTGAGCACTACTGTACAAGGTCCTTTGGTTTATAAGTGCAGAAAGACTCAGGCTACACATAATAGCTCGTCTCCTACGCCTGAAGGATTTACCTGCCCAACAGAACAGGTTCAGAAACGCTTGTTATTGATTATCCATGTTGCTGCCCTGATAGTCGTTGCTGAAAAGGAGGTCATGTGATGAGAGCCTGACGAATCAGTGAAGGCTACATCATGACCGAAAACACCCAATCAGCAAGGGGAGTGTCTTTGTTATTGTTTCCAAGCGTCTCAGATTTCTGCTGAAATGCAGCATCGAACCGAAACTTTGTTTAAGCAGCTCTAAAACTCCACAGAAGTGTGGAAACCAAGCGTATCCGCAGCAGAGTCGTTTGGATGTGGCCTTAATTTGGGGATTTGAACTTTGGATGTACTATCCAGTTGCTCCAGTCATTCTTTGTAAAATGTCTTGGAGAATGTCAGAGTGAGCCCCTATCAGAATACTCGACATTTCTAATATGCAACAATTGCAAAACTTGGGGGGGGGGGGGGGGGGAGAGAGAATACAAATATCTCAGGATAACGAAGAGGACCCATGCATTTAGAAGCCGCCCAATTTAGATGCGAATCTGGAAAGATGGTGAGATTCCAGAACAGGTCAGAGCGTCTTTTGTTTTCACCTCAAAGAAAATGTTTTGGCTTGTGCTGGCTTGAAACTCTCCAGCTATTGCAAAACCTGACGGAGTCACAAAAGCTTTTCTTTCCATAAACCGGGCCCAAAACTTTAAAGCACTTATTGTAAGTGATTCTTTTTATTTCTGATATTTTTCAGTGCTTTTTGTGGATCAGGCTCTGATCTTCCAATTTCTTGAAATATAAATTGAACATGCAATGTAAAAAACTGAAGTGACTCGTGTTGTGAGTCAGCTTCATCACTTTTCCTGAACAAGGTCTCGTCACTGTTGGAAAGTTGCGTTCTATAGCCGTGGCCAAACAAAACCACAATGAGAAAGAAGACTGAAATGAAAAGTATACTAACACTGCATTGCGATGTTTAACACACATGGACAATGATCATATTTTTAACTCAAGTCTTGAGCGGTTTAACACTTCCCCACAGAAAGTAGAGGATACAGTCACTGTACTCTTCTTTATCTCACAACAAACGCACCAGATAAAGGAGCACCATATTGATTTTGAGTGCAAGTTCTGGTGAGGCTGCCTCCGGCTCTGACTCATCTCTGAGTCAAACCAAAGCAACTGCAGAAAAAAAAACTTAAAATGCAGAGCTGCACTCACTGAAAATATAAATACACTTATTTTTTTGGTGGAAAATGTTTGACAACACTCCCGGCTCTTCAGCTCACTGCAGCTAAACCATACAGCTCTT
>NC_070626.1:28979372-29062087 GCF_947347685.1 Pleuronectes platessa
ATCTAAGTGAATCTAAGTGTTGGACTCATTGAGAAGAAACTCTCATTTAAGTGTGTTTTAGAAGCTAAATGTTATATTAGGTGGTTTAAAAATACATCTTGGGCTGTTTTAAGCTGCTTTAAGTGAAACCGGGTGAATCTGCAGACAGAGGTTTTCTGGGTTCGTCTCTATCAGCAAAGTCAGAGCAGGCGAGAAAACAAAGTGAGGTCTGGGCGAAGGGATTAAGAGAAGAAGACGACGGCCCAGAGCAAAGAGCTGCTGCCGCCACGATTAGTTTTTTCTGAGGCGACTGATTCACATTAAAAAACCTATGAAACCATTTCTGTTCGGGTGCTGAGGACACACGAGAAAATAAGCAGACGATTCATTTTTCTCTAACTGTAGCAAAAAAATCTATACCAACAACCCATGTGCTTATTTTAGATTCATATGTGATTTCTGAGCGTATCGAGCATCTGTCTGGGTTAGAGGGTGAGGCGGGCGGCTCAGGAAATCGAACCTGATTCAGAAGCTTAAGTCTCAATGCCATCGTGAACCAGCAGCAGCACCTCGAGTCCTGAATCAGAAATGAATCCCTCTCAAAGTCCTGTGTTGTGTTTCTTTACACAAGTGTATTTAAATGTGTTCAGAAGTGATTCACAAGTGCCTGATGTGTTTGCATTAATGAATCACAAGTGACACTCCTTAACAACACAAGTGAAGGTTCATTAAGCTCCATTGTGTTGATGATTACTGTTCATAGGGTTTATATATATATATATATATATCTGTATATAGTCTGTAAAGTCGTGTTTATTAGTTCACATTCACTGCAGATAACCACAAACCTAACCCAGGATTTAAATTCTGAATACACAGAATATAAACTCAGTCAATGTTCGGTCCAAATCGATTATGTTTCCCTGCAGCTCTGATTTATTTCTGTATTTTATCGATATGTTATTGAAACAAACCCATTGAACGTCTGGTTGTCTTTATCTTCACTGCCTCCATCACACCGAGCAGTAAACACCAGAGAAGAATGAGCAGCATGAAGTGGAATTCATCTGCCGCCGGATATTCAGGTAGAATCTCACTCAAAAGCAAATATCTCCAGTTAAGGTCCGACCTCATCCCTCAAATATATAATGTATGAAAATTCACTATATCACAGGACGTTTATTTGAATTGGCACCAAATTGCATTACATCATTTGCATTTTGTTCATTTTATCAAAAGTGATGAATTAATTCTTAAGTTATAATAAATAAATCCTGGATCTGTTCCCTGATCCATCTGCATCCAAACATTTGTGGGCTCCTCCCCTGGGTCAAGCTCCACCCCCTTTTTGTCTACATACATATACTTATGCGTATGAGTATGAGCTTATTCTTTTGTGTTTTCTTTTGTTGTTGTCGAAGTGAATGAAGACAAACTATTGAAATCAATGCAACACATTGTCTGCGTTTGGTCCATTATCGAATTTGCAGAATATAAAATGTTACCAACAAGACTCGTAAGGTAAAAGTAATCGGCTCAAGACAAACATAACCAAGAATAAATAAACAACCCTAAATAATGAAGATAACAACTTGTGTACAGTTATAGCTCTGCCACATGAATCATGGAAATAATCAATAGAAATACATGTTACACATAATATTTAATACTAAATGTGAAGTGACAAATTACTGATGAAAATGCAAATAATCATATTCTGGTGTCAAATCCATTCTTCTTCCATCAAATGAAGACAGACAGATTGAAGAGCCACGAGAACGTCAACGTGCAGACACACAGTAAACTTCACGTGTTGTGTCTTTCACGTGTTGTGTCTTTTTGCGTGGACGGCTGCAGAGCGGCGGACACACATGAGCAGGATCTCCTTCTGCGTCTGAACGTCAATAATCTGAATTTATGTCACCATTTGGCCTGTCACGGGGCTTTTACTGGAGCTAAAAATCATAAACACTTTTACAATTTAATCAATATCCTGAAAGATGTGTTGCAGCGATGAGTGTTCCCTTTCTCCCGACACATAGGTGCCGAACACGCTGATACAACTTGAGCGTAATTTATGTGCTGAGCGGCTCCGCGTCGCCACTCGAGCTGTTCCATGTCCCTCGCTTGATTGAAAAGGAAAATACGATTTTTTCTGCAGCGCTCGTAATGAGATGCCCTGCACAGCAGCTGATAGTGTGCTCCAAAAAAAACAACAACAACAACAACGACACACAGCTAATGGCTGCAGTGATGAAGGAGGAGAGGATCAAACGCACAAGTGTGATTCTTCTTTCTCCCGAGCCAGGCAACACACTGCGTTCACCATCTTAAGTCTCATGAACACAAATTAAAATGAGCCCTGATTTGATGCGGTTCAAACAGAAATGCAAACACTGGGCAGAGTCACGCCTCAGAGCTTGAGTCACAGAGCGACCTGAAGGGAGCAGCAGTTTGTTGAGTGTGATTACAAAGTGGAGTTCAGGGAACGTCCCGACAAACCGACGGCTCCACCTGTGGCTGTTCTCCACCTCGTACGTACACACCGGGGATCCACCTGTAGCTCAGTTAGCCTCCGACTCTCCTCCGCACTCATTCTGGCAGATGCTGTTCGGTCAACAGCTATTTGCACCTGGAGTGGGAAGCTAGTGGGGCTGTTTACTGGGCCGGTGGGTGCATCCAGCCACAGCAGATGATGTTTGCAAACCAGTAGCAAACTGAAGGCCCTCGGTGGAGCAGATCTACCTCCGCCAAGGCCCAACCATCTCCTTATGAAAACTAGTGTAATTCTCTAGATCTGCACAGAATTGTAAATATCAAGGCCCTGAACATACCTGGGTCGAGGGATAAGAACAGAGGATGCTGCCTCATGTTAAGTCCTGTGAGACGAGTTTATGAATTTGTGAATATGGATTATACAAATACAATTGGACTGATTGATTCATCCAAGAGCTGTTCTCTCAAAAATCCACTCACCTTTTGAAAAACACACTTTCTTAAAGCGTTAGAATCAACTCGTTTTATTAAGTCACAAAGTTTAAAGATGACCAACTTCTGATCACACGTTAAATCCCGGGATTCCAGGATGAAAGTCCCCCCCCCCCCCCCCCCCCCCCTCTCTCTCTGTGATTGTGACTTCAGCTCATTTTGTTGGAGTCATTACCAGACAAGTTTGCCAGTTTGATGGCTAATGGATTTCCTGTGGATCACCTGTGCTCATATCTATCTCCCCCCAGTGCTAAACTGGTGAACTAGAGATGGCCTCCAGCATGTTTGGTGATGACTTCTCTACCTCAACCTCACGGGACTTCCTGACCTCTTTCTGCTATACAGTTGCATTATTAATTGTCGCATTGGAATAATTTGCGACATCCTGTCCTGTAACAGCAAATCAAAAAGAGAAATTAACATGATATGAGTATAAATAGCTGCTGGGTGATTCTTTTGACCGAGGAACAAATAGACATTGTGTTACAGCTGCTGACAGAAGTCCTGGCAGATTTTACATTTTTTTGTTATTTGTGTGCACAAAATAATAACTTGTTCCCACACAATAAATATCTTGTGCACAAAAGACAAATAACGTGTATGCTGCACACTTTGGTTACTTTGTGTGAAGCTCATGTTTGTGCAGCAAAGGATTTCCCTAGAAGAGCAGCAGGAATTTTATTACATGACATTCAGAGAAGAAAATAAGAGCAGAGTTCTCTCCATTGTGGTGCAAACAAGATATTTATCATGTGCAGAACAATTTAATATGTTGCGTGCACCAGATGAATAAATATCATCTGTCGGGAATTTAGAATGATTTTCTTTTACTGCTCATTTAAACGTTTCCCAACTGATTCTTGTCAGAGTGAGCGACCTGATTTTGGGAGGGAGGTTTTCTCTTTGTGTTTCTGCAGTTGGCCTCCAGCTCTCAGAGCTTTTTTCACCGCCGCCCATTTGACTTGACACTAAAGCCACTAAACCAAGGTGCTGCTAATCCCATGAATTAAGACCGTGCGCCTTAAAGAGAACAGAGCGTTCAATAAGGTCATTATGTTATTATTATAACGAGGCAGTTTGATGATGAGTAGGAAAAGGCCCCGGTGTTCCTGAACACCTCAATAATGACTCTGTTCCATTCAAGAGGCCCGGGTCATTAATATCATTATTTCCACCAGTGCTTCTCCTCACCTGCTTTCATTTCACACTGAACTCTGGAGACCTGGACTTTATTTGTTTAAAGTAAAGACTCAACTAAAACAGCTAATTGAACCACAACTTTTTCACATTTTTAATTAAACAAAGAACTTTTTTGTTCATAGATCTGTTAACAGGCTGCCGCTGGAAAGGCGGAACAAGCTGGTGATGAAATAAGAAAACCAGAGCATCTCATTTCAGTCTGTCTGTCTAAGTGGCTGATGAAGGACACAGTAGTTGACCTGGTCCTCAGAAGGACGTGGCCCCTGAATTGAGACACATATATGGTACTTCCTCCCCCTGTCCCCCTGACCCCTTGGCCTCCCTGGTATAAAATCTGCAGAAACCCCAGAGGAGTCGATGTGAGACCACAACAGGAGTTTCTAACCACAGACACATGCAGGAATGAAAACAACAAAAAGAAAACAAATATCACAAGATGAAAAAGTGGAGCCTCAGACATGGAAGACACCGAGGACGAGGTCAGCAGAGCTTCTGGTGATAAAAGCCTGAGATGAGCTGTAAACTAAAAACACATGGTGTCAGAAATGTCAGAAACCCACTGTTTCTGCCACTGAGGTTTAAAAATGCTCCTCTGGTCGGTTTGAATCCTCGTTCTTCTGAGTTCCTGCTTATCTCCAAAGTGACCACCTGTGCTTTGTAGCTCTGGGCCGGTCCCCCCAAATCCAAAATGGACGTTTACCTGCAGCAGTTTCACTCACAGAATGGTTAATGTGCCACAGCCTCTATGTTTTGACGTTTTTTTAACCTTCATATTTAATTCTTAATGTGTCGGTTGCTGAATCTTTCTGGCTGACAGGTAATACATATTAATGTGAATACATAGTGAATATTGTAATACGCTGCATAATACACACATCTGCTGCAGGCAGTTGACCCCTTGAAATGTGGAGGCCAGATTTTTTTATCTGATTTTGACATCGCTGAATATTCAGCCGTTTTTCTTTTTCTTGTTTATATACCAGTTTGTTTTTTGTAGATAAAAATCACTGAGCAGCATCGAGAAAACTGTAAAACAGATCTAACAATTAATTTATGTATTTACAAGGTTCTTGCTTTCAGTTTCTACTTTCAAATGATTTCCCCAGAATGCCTCAGTAATCAGAAGACGGGGGTATCTCGGCATTGTTATTACAAAAGGAAGAATTATTTCTTATGTATATCTATATTTCTTGTTTTTCCAATTTTGACTGAGCCTGCGGCCGATTTGCCAGAGCTCTGTTTTCAGAGAGCAGTTGCGGAGGCGCTGGGATGGTGGCAGCAGAGGGAGCTTGTTAAAATAACAACAGCTCCAGCTTTCATGGGAGAATGAGTCTGCTGATGGCTGAAGGCACGCTGAGCAAAGATCTACAGGGTTTGTGCGATGCCAGTGCCAAATGGACCTGCCCAGACCAGTATGGTGCAGTGGGAGTGAGAGGGTCCACGGACACAGCGAGGCTCCTTCTGCTCAGTGCAGCGTTATTTCCCCTGAAAGGTGTTTGACAAAATGACCGAAGCCATTTGAACGTATCCTGCATTTATCACAAAGCAACAACAACAAAAAGGAGTTTGATGATTTTGTGCAGAAAACAAAAGCAAACATCACTCAGCTTTTTCCAAAAAATAGATAAGAGATATTTTATTTTATTTAGGGTATAAACCAGTTGTCAGCACTGCTCTGGTTTACAATGGAGCCCCTTAATTTACATTAACAAGTAATGCACTTTAACTCAGTTCCGTGTGCATGTAGGGTTTGTCAAGTGTTGTTGAGAAGGAGTGTGGTGATCCATATTTCTAACTTTTAAAAGGAATGATAAATAAAGAAGTAGCTTTGTACGTGTGGCAAGTGAAGGCCACGCTACTCTCTGGTACACGGGACAATGATGGCTCCGATTACTGTCGCTGGTAATAAAGGGAACTGTGATATAAAGCCTCCGGTGGCTTGAGTGTGTGTAGCAGCTTGCATGTTAATCACATCTGCGTATTTAGCATTGATATAAATTTTGCCTAAACAATCTGCAATCTACTTGTGAAAGTAAAACACTGATCTTTTCTATGAAAGAAACACAGTTTATCGTCCTCGATGGCTCATTAATGTGAGTTTTAAGAGATAGTTTGTCATCCAGCCAGTTATTTATAATTTCCACCAGTTTTTGATATTTAAAATCATGGTTGATTTGGGATCTGGTGAAGAGCATGTACAGTAATTGATCTGATCTGGATTTAATACTAGTCTGAGTTTAGCGAGAGCATCTTGTCTGACTCAAAGGTCTAGAAAGACTAGTAAAGAAAGTTGTGTCAGTTCTTTGTCAATGGATTTGAATGCAGCTGTTAATGATTGATGCTCCTCTAGGTCATTTACATACAGTGAGGAAATAACAACATGAGAAATTAATTGGTTGTGCATGTTTGTTTCATTCTGGGTTTTCTTCATTTCAACGCTCGACGATTTACATTCCATCCGTTTTTATTGATTGAAACAAAGACAGGACTTTTTAAATAAAGGCTCCACCACGTTCAAGTCGAGACCTCGAATCCAGCACTCGTCGAGCTTGAATAGGAAAGCGTCTCAACCCGAGGACGTTGATTTCACTGCAGTCGTCCCACAATGCTTTGCAGCGCACCTCCAGGTGCCTCTGGATCACGAGCGTTCAATCTCCTTCAGTCCTGAATCGGCCCTCAGCATCAAATTTCATCCAATTTGAAGCAGACCGGCGTGAAAGGCAAATGATTACGATCGGCTCCGTTCAGACAGGCGTCTCTTTAAGGAGCGGCAGCAGAGTGTCAAACTTTGTGCTCCAGTGGGAGGGCGGCAGGGTCCAGTCCACACCGCTTCATCTGGACGGACAGATCGAACAGGTAGTCGTAGCATTCACACCTAAAAGTGAAGCAGTGTTTTAGATCAAAGTTTACACTCTTAGTCATGAACAAGGTCAGAGAGGTAAATAGCACCGGAGAGGGGGGTTGGGGGGGGGGGGGGGGGGGGGGGTTAATACTCACATGGTCTTGGCTTTCTCCCACGTCTCGCCCCAGACGTAAACTCCATGCCGGCGCACGAGGACCGCGCACGTATCTGGGAATTCCTCCATCGCTACAGCCATCCGATCTTTCAAGTCCTTCTCCTCGGGCGTATTTTCAATAATTGGCACCACCAGGGTTTCATCGTACCTGTGGAAGTGCAGCACACAAAAGATATAAACTACACCCGGGCTGGAAACTCTCTGAGACGTCAACGTTTGCCATTAGCTTTTAAAAGTGGAGTTAACGTTTCAGATAAAGACAATAATCAATCCTGAAATGAAGAGTGTAAATTCACTTTCTTTCTGAAGTGCAACAAGGCCTGTATTACACAGATCAACAGGTTTTATCCTGTTAGCTGGTGAGAAAAGTCAGGCAAGACAGGACATATTCCTGAGATGCCAACAAAGATCTTTTTATATAATCGTGTGCGTGTAAACACAAAACACTGTGTGATGAAATGTTCCTCTTCCCGCAGTTCACTGCTTGTACCCTGGTTATGCTTTTCTTAACCCAAATGAAGGTGATAACTCAGACGTGTGGATTTCCACAGCACAGATGGCAGCTGCCGAACTAGGACAAGATGGAAATGTCTCTGATCTTTGTACATTTACTTCACAATAGGGTCAGATGTTGTTATAGGACATTGTTTACTCCCCACGATCTGTATCGACCCTCGAGAGTTTGGGGCAGTGAGTGAATATGAACTTTGTACCATGGACACACTCCTCCACCACAGAACTGAACATTTCGATGACAGCCTCCATTACGTCATAATGACAAACTTTCCTAAAGCTCCACGTCACCGCTCCTCCCTCCCCTCATACGTACTGGTAGTTGGTACGGCCCGTGCCCTTACGGATCCCCTTGATCATCTCCTGGTGGGTGATCCTGAACTCTTTGCCAGGGTACAGCAGCGTGGCCATGACAGCAGCCTTGGAGTGGGTGTGTATCACCGCCTGAGCCCCTGGATTTTTTTTAACAAAGCAAAAGCAGATTTGGATTTTTTATTCCTATGTTATCTACAGGTGTGGGCTTTCTGAAATGATAATTGTAACAAGGCAAGAGATGACTGTGAATTAGAATGCCCACGGTGGGATCACGGCGGTGAAGTTCTCTGCTTTATTTTGTGGAAAGTAATATTACAAATTTATCCAAAAGACTAGAATCAGTGCTTTTTGCAGTTTTATGAACAAACAGACAAGTTTCAGGAAGTAAAGTCACAATCTCCTCTTCTGCTCCTGAGTTATGACGTTGAATACATTTTTTAAAATCATTCTTTTCTTCTCCAGAACATTAGGAGGTCTTTTTGAAATTAGAGGAAAACCTCATTTCCATTCAGCCTTTTAAATATCATATATTTAAACATAATTTTCTTTCTTTGTGCTGCACTAAGTCACTGATTTCATCTGAAAGGAAATAGGTGGGAGTCAGACTACTGGTCAGCTCCATCACCCACTGACTTCACACTGTGGTGCCTATGGGGGACATGGTGTATGACTCACCTCTCATTGTGTAGGCATTCATAAAGAGCGGCGTGCACTGGCTCTTCTTTAACTTCTTGGAGGGAGGCGGACAGCTGATGTCCCTCTCCTCCATGTCACACACAAACAGGTCTTCGGGCTGAGCAGCACAAATCAGAACAAAAGGTAGAAAATACTTCTCATTTAAAAACTGCTTGAATATGACTCAACGTCTCTGTCAAGCAGAGAAAGATTTCACAGTGTGGTAGTTGCTCACCTGTATTCTCTCCTTCTGGACCCCGGATGGTGCGATGTAGATGTGCTCGCTATGAGATACAGGACACACAACATGGTTGGTCTTCATATCAAGGAAAGGGACAGTAGAGTTGTTGTTTTGTGTTACATCTAAAATATGTTTTTGTGTTAAAAGGTTTAAAACGATGTCAAGCAAATTTGGCTCTGTATCAGTTTTACTCCTCGTCCATACTATCATGCCTGAAACGAATATCATGTGAGCACTACTGTACAGGGTCCTTTGGTTTATAAGTGCAGAAAGACTTAGGCTACGCATAATAGCTCGTCTCCTGCGCATGAAGGATTTACCTGCCCAACAGAACAGGTTCAGAAATGCTTGTTATTGATTATCCATGTTGCTGCCCTGATAGTCGTGGCTGAAAAGGAGGTCATGTGATGAGAGCCTGACGAATCAGTGAAGGCTACATCATGACCGAAAACACCCAATCAGCAAGGGGAGTGTCTTTGTTATTGTTTCCAAGCGTCTCAGATTTCTGCTGAAATGCAGCATCGAACCGAAACTTTGTTTAAGCAGCTCTAAAACTCCACAGAAGTGTGGAAACCAAGCGTATCCGCAGCAGAGTCGTTTGGATGTGGCCTTAATTTGGGGGTTTGAACTTTGGATGTACTATCCAGTTGCTCCAGTCTTTCTTGTTAAAATGTCTTGGAGTATGTCAGAGTGAGCCCCTATCAGAATACTCTACATTTCTAATATGCAACAATTGCAAAACTCTGGGGGGGTGGGGGGGGGAAGGGAGAATACAAATATCTCAGGATAACGAACAGGACCCATGCACTTAGAAGCCGCCCAATTTAGATGCGAATCTGGAAAGATGGTGAGATTCCAGAACAGGTCAGAGCGTCTTTTGTTTTCACCTCAAAGAAAATGTTTTGGCTTGTGCTGGCTTGAAACTCTCCAGCTATTGCAAAACCTGACAGAGTCACAAAAGCTTTTCTTTCCATAAACCGGGCCCAAAACTTTAAAGCACTTATTGTAAGTGATTCTTTGTATTTCTGATATTTTTCAGTGCTTTTTGTGGATCAGGCTCTGATCTTCCAATTTCTTGAAATATAAATTGAACATGCAATGTAAAAAACTGAAGTGACTCGTGTTGTGAGTCAGCTTCATCACTTTTCCTTAACAAGGTCTCGTCACTGTTGGAAAGTTGCGTTCTATAGCCGTGGCCAAACAAAACCACAATGAGAAAGAAGACTGAAATGAAAAGTATACTAACACTGCATTGCGATGTTTAACACACATGGACAATGATCATATTTTTAACTCAAGTCTTGAGCGGTTTAACACTTCCCCACAGAAAGTAGAGGATACAGTCACTGTACTCTTCTTTATCTCACAACAAACGCACCAGATAAAGGAGCAGCATATTGATTTTGAGTGCAAGTTCTGGTGAGGCTGCCTCCGGCTCTGACTCATCTCTGAGTCAAACCAAAGCAACTGCAGAAAAAAACTTAAAATGCAGAGCTGCACTCACTGAAAATATAAATACACTTATTTTTTTGGTGGAAAATGTTTGACAACACTCCCGGCTCTTCAGCTCACTGCAGCTAAACCATACAGCTCTTAGATTCCTGAGCACTATTAAACCTCATTAAATAAACATATACGTCTATTTGTGATTCATTGAAGCTCCCATTTATAAAACAGTTTACTAGCAGCCAGAAATTAGATATCTGAAAGTAGACCATTACAAACTTTTACATGATTGTTACAATACAATTTTCGATATAGTATGATTTTTATTAGTTAAGGGCCTATATATATATAATATGTATGTATTCTGTAGCTACATCCATGCTACAACGTTTTTGTTTTGCTTGTCATGACCAATCAGGAAGCAGCGCGTTATTTAACTAAAAATGGGGCCAGCAGTGTTTCCAAACTTCTCTGTTTTACACGCTTGAAAACTTTTGATTATTGTAGACGGTCGGTGTAGACGTAGCAACATTGATGTGTTTTCAAAGTAAAATGTAGTAGCCCCCTCAAATCGAAGTGCACAGAAGCTTGAAAGCCTGTGACTCTGCCTGCTGGTCTAACAAACCTTTTCAAACCCAGGCAGCTGCAGTACGAGCTCAGCCTTGTGCTACACACTCTACCTGCTAACAACTTGAGAATAATCATCAAACCCACGGCTCTTCTGAGAAATTATCATTTACAGAGATACAGTAGTGGAGTTGGGCAGATAACCGCTTATTTTCTATTGAAATCCAAAAGTATAATCATTCAACAAGATGAAAGAAATCACATGTTAGAGTGACAGAAGGTTTTTTCTTCTGTCAGAATGAAACAGCAGCCGTCAGTAAATCATATTTGGTTTCATCGTGAGATTTCACCAGGTTCCCCTGCAGGGCTGGAATAAAGGTCGGCCAGTCCCCATTTCAAGCAGGGGTTTGCTAATGGGTGGTGCCTTCTTTGTAGCTGCCATCCAAAATAACACAGTTCAAAGACGTTTGTAATAACCTGTCAAAGTCTTCAGTTTGAATTCGGCTTCATTGTGGCAAAACCGTGGCCTTCCATCTTCTCCCCCCAAATTTACACACATTGTCAGAACCAATAAAAGTGACCTCACATTAGCCCCCCCCCCCCCGAACTTGTATCAGCTTACAAAGTTTCTTTAAAAAAATTAACAAATCAACTGTCAACTTTATGCAAATTCATGAAACGATTGGAATACCAAGTAGTAATTTAACTGGAATAACAAGTGCATTTAGCGGCGTTTAAGCTGGAAACACAGTCACGGATAGATGTATGAATGAGTTTAATAAACATGTGCTGTTTATGATCCTGCGAATTATTCTGCAAAGACTTAATCTAGATACATACCCTCGTCTTATACTGATCCCTCCGCCCGTCCCCGTCACCCATCCCAGCTGGTAGAAGAGTCGACATAACTCCGGGATGAGCAGTCGCGGGTTCTCCAGGTCCTGGAACAGACGCACAATGTTATTAGCTTTATCACACTTTACATATACCAGTGTGTGTGTGTGTGTGTGTGTGTTACATATCCTGAAACATGTTTTCTAATTTCTCAATATGACAGACATGTGTCAAGTTCAGGTGTGTTTCCACAGCCTTGTTCAGACCTGGTATTATCATTTGGAAACATGACTTTGCTCGTCACATAAACTGTCACAGGGAGGTGTGGTGCACGGGTACAGCATGCGTGACTCATGACATGACGTATGAACTCTGCTACAGAAATTAAGTGTTCTTGTTTAAAACACATCACCGGCAGCTCTGGAATCTCACCGTCTTTCCAGATTGACATCCAAACTGGTGCCTTCTAGGGTCATGGCTCCTCTTTGTTATCCTGAGATATTTATATTATATGTTTCCCATACATTGATTTATTTGCCCACCACGATATCAACGTTGATTTTCAATTTCGTTCTTGCTAAAATCTAATTTCATTGAAGAGCTCCACGCAGCAAATTGATTCGCTCGGCCTCTCGTGCAGCTTAGGGGCTCTCTCTCTCTCTCTCTCTCTCTCTCCAACACACACGTCTTTATTTGCATACAGAGAGGAGAAATGATATCTGATCACAAGTGGTCACTCCAGATCAATATGACGACGCGTTTTAACGTCAGGTGTGAACGGAGGTACTTGGAGCTGCTCACATGTGATTGGATCCCCCCAGATGAATGTTAACACAAGGTGTGATCATCATGTCTCACACACATGCTGTTTTAAGTGTGTATCTGTCGTGCTGATGCTTGCCTGTTTCTCTGCGGCCCCTTGACCTTCATCTTGGAAGCCGTTGCCGGAGCCACACACAGACGACATCTCCTGTGAGAAAAACCGTTGACAACATTAATAACTTTTGAGAATGCCAAGAGAGATGTCTGGGAAAGGGTTGCAGCAACACAGGTTTTTTTTTTTTTTTTTGTCATTTGAGACTGAGGCTTAGGGCTCTTAAGTAAGGGGAAAACACGATTCTTTTTTTGTTGTTTTACTTCCTTCAGCTGATTCGTTCCCTGTTGGAATCAGACACTGTTGGAAAAACACATAATGGAATACATGATAATAATCAGCCGTTCCTTCCTTTTGTTCACCTCCCACACGTCAGTTAGCAAGAAGTGGTGTCTTCATTGCATGGAAGGATGATGACACGGATGATGGAAAGGATCATAAACTGATGTTCTGTTGGTGTGTTGAGGGAGTCAAGCAGTGTCTTCATTGTACTTATGAAATACATTGCTGTACAGTTAATAAACCTTGCCACCATCCTTTGTCCTTTTCTATAGAGCCAGCATATGTAAATATACAGATTATCAGCTGATTTGCCAATATCGAAACATCTTGTATCAACATCTTCCCTCTAAAATCCAGTATCGTTCAGCCTCCAGCGTTTTGTGTGTCAGTTTGAACAGGAAACACCAAAGTTTTTTTACTAGTTTTAAAACAAACAACGAGAATTTCACATAAATCAACAGTTTACCTGCGGGCTAGCTTGATGCAGAGACACCAGAGAGAACATTTAGTTTTATTTTATGTTATGTTTATTTATCGCTTGAAGGGACGGGTGGTGCTGCAGGAAACTGTACAAACAGACAGTCAGAGGGGTCCATTGAGGCGTGTTGACCGATAAATAGTGTTAGTTTGCTTTTTTGGAGTTTACAGTAAAGATGGACGTGTTTGGTGGAGGAGAATATGCTAACGTGAGCAGCCTGTGAGCTACACAGCTAGAATTCCCTCAGGAGCAGAACGGAGGAGCACAGGAGCTTTAACTAAAGCTGACAACTGATCGTTACTTATTTCACTTTGGTTCTGACGACAACGCAAAGTGATTAATGTCCGAATCCTTACTGTAAGAGGAAACAGTATATTATCGCCTTTTTGTAGCAGTAGCTTCTTCATTTTACTGTGAATCTGTCAACTTCACGTTTTAAATGCATCATGGGAAATCCCAGTTTCCCTTTATGAAGATGACAAATAAAGTACAAATAATTTAAACATGTTTTTCATGTAATTATGACTGGTATTTATACCCTCATGTATTTGACATGCTTCCTTCTTAACCTGATGTTTTATGACCCGTCTGTTTGTAACGTGCTGCCTTAGTAAAGCACTTTGTAACATATGTTTTGAAAACTGCTCTATAAATAAAGATTATTCGTTTTTTGGGATGGTACAGTGGACATAACTTTTGACATCTGAAGTTACTTAAATGTAACTGACTCTGGGTGACATTTAAAAAGTAGGACCTAGTCAGATAATGCAAAGATTAATTGATAATACCAAATAAATATTGTATCATGACAGTATCAAATTCGGTATTACCCAACACCTGCTCTCGGTGATGATATGTTAATCAGGGTGTTTTCCCAGATTCTGTTCTGCACGTAATTCAATCTGTTTCCTGCTTGTAGACTTTGTGGTTGCTTATTTGGAAAAACTTAACAAGTCAGCACCCGTACGCCAATCAATGTGTCATCCAACCGTAAACAGTAGAATGTCCAGAGTAAGGAACATGAAGCAGTGTTGATGTTACATAACTAACTAGTCCAGAGCTGCTGATGTCACTGATGTAAATGAGTATATATATATATATATATATACTCCATTCATTTCAACGAACTGGATCAATGTTGTTTTTACGGATGCAACATTTTAATATGGTGCATGTGGCAAACACTTTCACATTAAGTGCAATTACTTTAGATTAGAATACAAAAAAGGAGCTGAAAATACAGATATTCAACTAATTCATTCGGTTTTACTTAATATACCACATTTCTGGGGGTTTCTGGTTCTTAAATGAATTGACTACTTTAGCTAAATTTAATATGTTGCTTGATTTGATGCGAAGTATGTGAATCTGTGACCATCTTGGGGAACAAATTCAGAAGAACGAAGTGATTATAAAGTGTAATCTTCAATCAAATAGAAATAAATAAGTAAATGAAATAATTTGTCACCACCATCTCTCACCTATGGTCAAATTATGTAAATTAAATAAACTTAACTAGTTTTTCCTTTTAATATAATATGATCATACTTCCAATTTAGTTTCAATGGCACAAACATTAATTTGAGTTATTTTCTTGAGGGAGAAACTATTTATATATGTGTATATATATATATTTATATAAGTATTATGATGTAAATGACACTTGTTAATGTCATAAATAATACCAATGAATGTGCATTTTTGACTTAACAACATATAAACAAACTAAACCATAAAGTATAGATTAAAAAAGTTAACACAAGTAGCTGTTGTTGTTGACAGGGGGATACACTTGTTGTTGGATGTTTTATTTATAAGTTAAATCACAGAAGCTACGTCACACATCGTAAACTCTTCCCCGAGAAATACCGATAAAGCGTGAGAAGCGACGTATCGAAGAGGTTAGCTGGCTAGGTTAAGCTAGGCTAAGCTAGCTGGGTAGTTTGTTAGCTCGTACATTACAGCACGACGTTACGTTGTGGGCATGCTAGCTCATGCTAACGTTCACTCAGCTGTTGGATTAACTTTTAAAACAAAAAAACACACACTCGTGCCGCCGTCACGCTCACTGTGCAGCCGCGTGACGACGGTACACACAACTTCTTACCTTCCTCGTGGTGTAAATCCAGTGTGTGGTTAAAAGGAGCGACGTATTAACATGCTAGCGCTGCTGCTGCTAACGCTAGTGTTTATGCTAACGGCGCGTCGTCAATGTGCGACACACCCACGGGACTACAGTGTTGTGGGGAGAATGGTTCGTCCCCTGTAGATGGTGTCCATCCACGTGGACTCATCACTGTTAGATTGTGATTATGGGACCCGGGAAATAGTTGATTAGGATGAAAGTGAGGCTATAAACAGATGGTAAAAAGGCTGTTTGTTTATATATTTATATACATAAACCCTAAAAAATACAGGATTATGGTCCAGATCAGTCTCTGGCAGAGACGGCAATACCAGATTTGATATATTCAATAAAATACTTACATTTAATTTAATTTAGCTGACGCTTTTATCCAAAGTGATTTACCATAAGTGCATTCAACCATGAGGGTACAAACCCAGAACTACAAGAATCTAGAAAGTACACGTTTCTGCAAGAATGACAAATTACAAAGTGCTATAAGTAAGCGACATACAAGTACTACTAAAGCTCTACCTTTGTATTATTTATTTTATTCAAGGTATAGTGGGAAGAGGTGTGTTTTGAGATGGCGAAGGAAGATGTGTAGACGTTCTGTGGTCCTGATGTCACTGGGGAGCTCGTTCCACCATGTAGGAGCCAGGACAGCAAACAGGCAGGATTTTGTTAATGCTGGTGTGTATGGTTTGACCATATCCTGGATGTAGACAGCCACTGGTAACCAGTGAAGGGAGCGGAGGACCGGAGCAGTGTGAGTTAATTTAGGTTAAAGACCAGTGGAGCTGCAGTGGTCGGATGGCTCTAGCAGGTAGACCGGCCAGGAGGGAGTTGCATTAGTCGAGGCGTGAAGTGACAAGAGCCTGGACCAGAACCTGCACCAGAGCCTGGACCAGACCTTGCACCAGAGCCTGGACCAGACCCTGCACCAGAGCCTGGACCAGAACCTGCACCAGAGCCTGGACAAGAACCTGCACCAGAGCCGGGACCAGAGCCTGGACCAGAACCTGCACCAGAGCCTGGACCAGACCCTGCACCAGAGCCTGGACCAGAACCTGCGCCGCCTTCTGAGTGAGAAAGGGCACGTAGGCTCCTACTGTTGTGCAGCATGTATCGACAGGAACGGGTTGTTGCAGTAATGTTGGCAGTGAGGGACAGTTGACACCAAGGTTCCTAGCAGTCTGGGTGGTGGCTCCTAAGAAGTTGTCAAAGTTAACAGTCACGTCATGGGTGGAAGAGTCTTTCCAGTGAAGTAAAAGGAGTTCTCTCTTGGCACGGTTAAATTTAACCATTGAGAGACGTCAGTCAGACTTGCAGAGATCCGTGCTGCTGCCTGTGTTTCAGATTGTTTTGTCAGAATATTGCCAATACTTTCTTAAATCGGTACGTTGGTATATTATGTGTGAAGGAAAATCAGACGACACATACCCTCTGATAATAACAAGCAAACACAATTACATTAAATAAAAATGCTAAGTTTTTTCAAACGAGTGGAAAATCATTAAATAAGAGTCAAATAAATGAATTGTGAAATAATACGAAATAAGCATGCATAAAAACTAACCCTAACAATTTCACTATTATGATCAGTTATTACACAATATATAAACATTTTCAATCAAGTCCAAAAAGTAACTGAATGTATAGAATGGTAAAATAGAAGGATTCTGGAGCCTCATTACAAAAGTCACATTTGTTTCCAATATTTCTAACCACTTGGAAAGTTATAGATTTGTTGGTTATATATTGTCTAACATTTTAATGTGTCCTTTCATCTTATTGCTGATTCGGAATTGATATGGTGATAT
This sequence comes from Pleuronectes platessa, assembly GCF_947347685.1. Taxonomy (NCBI): domain Eukaryota; kingdom Metazoa; phylum Chordata; class Actinopteri; order Pleuronectiformes; family Pleuronectidae; genus Pleuronectes; species Pleuronectes platessa. Next base: position 28,996,730 of record NC_070626.1, read on the forward strand.
CTCTGCCCTATCTCTTTCAATCAGTACCTGTAAAAGTGTCCCAACACCAGATCAGGTTTGGCTGATATTCAAGTACAGGGAGACATATCGACAGGGGACACAAACACTAGACATGAAATGTGTGTTTTAAGTGTCGGCTAATCCTTACTTCTGTTCATACTGTACATATCACTGAATCATCTGTAGTGGACAATGTATTGAGATTATTCAGTATGAGAAGTATAATCATGTTGTATAAATATTCAATTTCGCCTAAATATAAAAATTCTCAAAAGAACAGAAGTAGAAGCAGGCTATACAAATATACTGACTTCTCTGTGTAAAGAAGAACAAAATCTGTGTATTTTAATTGCATTCTAAAAATAAAGTGAGGATGCTTTCCAGAATAATGAAAAAGTTGATCTTAATTAGCTTCATACAAAGTGCAGTGTCACCTCCAGTCCCCCAGGGGGGTCGTGTCTGGCAGGTGAGGAGGCTCCGAGCATCTTGGAGAACCTGCCACATTTTCTTCTGTGGATTCATTTGTCTCCTCTTGTAACTCAGACTGACTCCTCGATGTAGAGACCTGAGCTCTGCAGGCGTCTCAACCATCTGTTGCAGGACTCCCTGTCGCTGCAGAGGATTTATCTGATGAATGAATGATTTACAGACACCTAGCTTGTTTGGACTGCATGATGGATAAGAACCAGAACATCTTTATTAACTGAAACATGCACAAGGCTGTGAATACTCATTTTTGTTCTATATTTGCACATATAGATCCCATCACACTCTCAATACTGGTTTAAAGCTCAGTCTGGACCACTGGTCGCTCTCTCTGGTTAGATGCTGAACTGCAGTTTGTTGCTCTGCGACCTACTGTGATAAAATTAGAACTAAGTCTTACATCAAACTCTTTCATATCACCAGTGTGCAGCACTTCAACTCTGCTCAGTTGTGTGTAAAGCCTCGTCTGTGTGATAACATGCTGTTTGGGGGGGGGGTTCACATCACCCCTGCCAGCTGTTTTCCTCAAACTGAGATCACAGTAATGCAATTAGGGCTATCATCATAGTTTTTTTTAAAATCTACATTATGCATCTCTGCTCATTGACTTAATTAAACTTTCCGTTCTACATCAGACTTCATGTTGTAAAGTTTTACATCTCACTTATTTTATTTTGTAACCCTTTAATCCCTTTATAAAAACACAGACTACACTTTCACCAAAAGAAAACAGATGGACAAAGATGGTCAAGCATTTAAACAACTACTTTTAATTAATTGGATTGTACTTCCCTACGTGTGTGTGTGTGTGGGGGGGGGCTCTATATGAATACTGCAGCATGCTAATTGGGACTTGGTTATTTGGAGACTCTGAATCAACTGTAGGTGTGAATATGTGAGGAAATGGAAGCTCGTCTCTGTATGTTGGCCGTAATAGATGATGGATGGGTGGATGATTTCTTTTCGCCACGTGTTACTTAAAGCAATCTCATACCTTTTTAAATGATGTAAATTAACGAGCCCCTGTTCCCCTCCCCCCTTTTTTCTCCTAAATCAACCTTGTTATTGAGCCCAAGCTATCGAATATATGCAGTAAATAGACTATTTAATATGTCTGTTGTCATATAAACATTTACTGCATATGAAAATATGCATATTGATTAGTAAAACGCATGTTCCCTCATGTGGAAAACATCTCTGTGAACTGAGCGATTCAGCAGAAGAGCTGCCACCTGCACTTTGTGTTCCCTCCCTTTGCTTTCATCCAATATGGGTCAAACAGGAACAGACAAAAACAGCCTATACGTTTGACTTAGTGGTTTTACAAGCCATGACAATAATGTTATCTTCAATGCTAACTCCACAACTTTAAATATGTGATGATCGCAGATTTCAATATTCACCTGGAAACTGACTTCACACAAAAACAATGGGATTTTAGTTTCAGAACACAGGCGGCTGGGGAGAAGAGCTTTAATTCTTCATCTTGTTTGGCTGTTTGCGCTCAATTCAATTCCAAACAAGCCAGAAACACTTAAGAGATTTACTTTATAACACTTCTGCCTCTATCCAGAACATGCAGTCTCTTTGCTTTGAGGGACTTTACCGGGAATTGCTGACAAACACAGGTTGGGTGTGTGTGTGTGTGAAATTGGTTGAAACAGCTCAATCTTTGATAATATTACAGCATCTATATGATTATATCTATGGGCAGATGAATGGACTGCATACAGATTCATACAGTTCAACTTGAATCTTCTTTTCAATCATGTAAACAGTGTCAGACTCTAGGGATGGTGGTTGCCAGGCGGTCAGTCCACCACTTTGGAATTGACTTCAATATTGTATGTCACCAAATATCTAATGGATTTGATTTGCAATTAAAACTACAGATATAAATGGTCCCATGGGGGTGAACCCATATAACTTTAATTAATTAAGTAATTACATCCAGCAGCAGGTTAAAGGTTCATTTATATTTCAAAATCAATGGAATGAATCCGTTCAGAAATGTGGAGCACGCAGCCAATTCTGAGACAGTGAGGCTGATGACTTTCGAGGATTCTCTTACTTACTTTTACAATCTGGGGCTTTCATTAAGTAAACATATCATCCAGAGTGAAATATCAAATGTAATAAAAATGTGGTAAAGTTTTAAATAGAACACGGTAAATGTACATCTGAAAACAGCATATAAAAGACATGATGAAGCATTTCAGAGTGAACATGATGTCTCATAGTCATCCATACATCTACTCTCATATTTGTAATTTGATCAACAAGGAAAATAACATTTCAATCATTTATATGTGATAAAATTAAGATATTAAAGAAGCCCCCAGTGATGAAACCACTGCAGAGCACTTGGATTATACCATTTATACATGAATCAAAGTGAAACCATGATCGGGCAAGTAATGCAATCATATGTATGGCACATTATCAATACAGACATAAGTTTACGTGTCTATTCACGGATTGAAACAAATGCAAAATCGGCCCGTCCTGGTTATAATAGTTCCTCAAACCCTTGAGGCAGAATTCACTTGCAAACGAAAAGGAGTGGCACCTTTTGAATCGGGCTGCCTGCCATGTTTTGCCACGTCAAGTTTTGTCGGTGGTGTAAATAAATCCAGCCGAGCCAGATTTGAGATAAAGACGTCAGCATATTGGGCTCCGGCCTAATTACCTCAGCAGTTATAGCAACATGCAGACACAAACATTGGGTGTGTCCCAGAAGTGGTTTCCAGGTGGTTGAAGTGAGCAGGAAGTCATAGCTCCGGTGTTTTAATGCGTGTGTCAGAATCCAATGAGCTTGGCACTCTGATCAAAGTAAAGACACTTAGTCAAGTACCCCACTTTCGATCATTTGAAAAACTGGCACGGATCAAAACGCTTGTTGCCTCTTGTAGAAACACAGCTCTGCTTAATCCGCACAACACTTATTTACATGTGACTGTGAATTCAACGATTCAGCAGAAAAGCTGCCACCTGCACCGCGTTGTGTTCCCTCGCTGCGCCTTCACACAATGTGGGTCAAACAGGGATAGAGGTTCAAATGTCATCCAGGTAGAGGAAACACAAATACAGCTTGAGAGCAACTTTGACTCAGTGGTGACGGTTTGCAAGCCACAACAATGGTGTTAATTTGAATGCTAACTCGTTTATTATTGTACATGTTATGATTAGTTAAGGAACATTTTAATTCAGTTTATTCATATTTTGGAGGATTTTAAACCCATTGTCCAACATATTTTAATTCAGCTCTATCATTGTGCAATTTCTACTATGAAATTTCAGTTGTGCAGAAGAAATGAAAACATAGAATCAGATTAAATAGTGTAATGGTAAATGGTCTGTATTCTTAGAGAACTTTCATTTTCCACCCAAAATCACATTCACCAATTCGCACACTTTATGTTGTGCTTATTTTCCCTCAAAGCTGTCAGGGGACATTTGGGGCTCAGTATCCTCAGAGGACACTTTGGAATCCAGATTGGAGGAGCCGGAGATCGAACCACTGACCTTCTGGTTGGTGGACGACCCGCTCCTCAACCTCAGCCGACCATTAGGTGGATATTTGTCCACGGTGGTTTCTCTCGGTTATTCTTGGTGGTATTTACCTCCGGCTGCTTAGCTCAGTTGTCTGGGGATTTCAGGCACACTAACAATGGAGGCTGCTGTGAACCATGAGATCAGAGCGTGGCAGAGGGAGGGAGTCCACAGAGGCGGCTAATTGACCTGCACATCTACCTCCAAAGACCTTGTGTTCTGCTGCTTTGCAAAAGTTTGTCCATTCACACGTTTGATTATACATGAGCACAGAGAAACCACGGTGAGGTTGAACATGTGGAAGTCCTGAGGTGTGTGTGTGTGTGTGTGTGTGGGGCCACGCTCGAGTGTGTGTAGGGTCTTTTACTTTTAAATCACTTGAGAGAAAAGATGAACATCAAAGATTTTTTACTCGTACATTTGGAAACCGTCCAGCAGTGCTCATGTTCAGGCCGTGCTATTTGAAATTCAGGCTATTTCACTTTTCAAGATTTAAACGCACTGGAATATTTTTTGAAGAAAAAAGCCCCTGCACCAGTGGGGGGGGGGGGGGCTGATATCAAGGCTCGCTGCTGAAAAATGTAAAACACTCAACCAAAGAGAGTCCAGATATCTCAGAAAATGTAAAAGCAGCGGCTCAACTCGAAATGAGAATCCTGTCATCACTGATTCACCCTCATGTTATAGTTGAGAAGCCACTGAAGTTTGCAGGGTGATGAAACTCCTCGCCAGTTACAGCCTCCATCGTTACTCATTAGACTTCCCCCCCCAGAACACTGATGTTATGTTTCTGCACGAAAGTCCACAACAAATTTCCAGATAAAGCTGCTTCCACCCGACTATTCAAGAGGCGTTAGAGCTCAACAGTGACAAGTACGTATTACTGCGTTTTAAATGGTGTATAAATACACACAAAACTACAATATATTGCGTGTGCTGGAAGTTGTTGGAGAGGAATCAGCTGCAGTGTTTGTTTTTTTTAAACTTTTTTGGGGTTTCCAAACTTCCAGAGAATGTTATCTTTATAGTTCAGCAGAAAATAATTATCTCCTAGAATCAGAGCTGCTCTGAAAGTGGGCTCTACCATCCTCTATATACTCTGGGGGAAGAAGATCATTTGGATAATAAAAAGCATCATTGACTTCCTCATGTTTAGCCTCCGAGGATTCAAACTTTCCCACACTTTGGTGTACAGACCCTCCTCCGTCACCAACACACAACTGCGCAGTTAGTACATTTAAATCTTGACTCACTGGCATTGTCTAGCCGGTGCCAGTGGGTTTTGCAGTCAGTCAAGTTACTCACCCTCGCTAATGAAATTGTATTGTAACGAGTCAGTATCTAAAGCAACAGGGAGAAACTCTTACGAGGTGTGGTGTTCAAGTCTGGACGAGCATGCACCCACACACGCTGAGTAATTCATCACGAGTGTCGCAAGGTTATGAAACGTGCCAGGAAGCCCGGGGGCCACAGCTCTGCGGTGACGCATCCATATCCGTCATATACCAGCATATCACAACAATCATTATATACCAGCACACACCGCCTGAGGGAAGAAGATATATACTGAGCTGAGTCCAAATCTGCGTATTTTCAGAAAAGTCGAAACGAGACCACGAGTGAAGGTTGTTGGTTTGTTCGAATCCCCCGGCTGGCGGGAGAGAGAATCCCGGGGAAGTGCTAATGAGGGGGGGGGGGTTGTTTCAAGTGTCTCCAGAGCAGCTCATGATTTATCATCTCTACCTGAGTGCTCCACCTGAGCTGCGTTCTGAGGAGTTTGCTGTCGGGGAAACAGATTCCACATTTCTCTGAAAGCTGTTTTCCAAACTGAGCACAGAGAACTTTCACTTTCTGCTGTTGTTAATAATGAAGCTGGGACTTTATCACACAGCTCTGTGGTCCTCACTGATGGTCTGTGGTGATGGTCTGTGGTGGAGGTCTGTGGTGGAGGTCTGTGGTGGAGGTCTCTAACCCGTCTGTCACGACATGAAGATCTGAATGCTCCTTCCGGCAAAGATGGCAATAATAAGCTTCCATGTTTCATTGTTTACTGCAGCTATTACCTATAATACTTTAGTTATATTTAGTTTTATATATGAATCTAACTAAAAAAGACATAAAACTACATTGAAATTGTTCTTTGTGTGTCTGGGATCAGCTAATGAGTGGGTTCTGAGGAAGAGTAAAAGGATCCTGGTGATATGAATCACTTTTCAGGTCCAAACACAACAAACATTCTTCAGTAAGAAAAAGATGTTACCCAAACTGGAAAAGATTATCATTGTTTTGTCTTGAAATGTTCCTGCCATTTTAAAAACAGAATTCTGCCTGTTGGCCGATCACAGCGATAACCCTGGCAGTTTTCATTTACACGTGATTAAACTTGACACGTTGGCTGGAGGTAAAGGTCGGGACCTGGTGTTATTGATTTATTTCTTCAAATCCATCAACGGTCAAGGTCACAGCATGGGACCAAAGTTAAAGGTCAAGGCTAATGCATGGGAAATACATTGAAAGCACATACACACAACTGTAATAGATTTAGTGGGCTACAGATATATTATTATTATATATACTGGTGTTCTTCAATAATAATCTGCGACTTAACATGCGAGTGATAATATGGGAAAGTATGTAAAACTACAGATGAAGCATATCTCTGACTTTCTAGTTCCTATTGATGTATTAGAATCCTGGTTTTTATTGTTATGTCAGACCAAGTTCATCTGGTTAGATCATTACTTGTACATATTACTAAGTTTCACTGTAATGAACCAGTTCTTCTGTCCATTAGACATCCTAACAAAGTGATAATTCACATTATTACTGTCATGATACAGATTGTTTTTAATGGTTTAACTCTGGGCCCTTACAAACTCAATCTAATAGAAACTTTATTCTCTTGCGTGTTATCCACTGATGAAATTAGGGAAACTGTATTTTCGATTTGTATTTGTTGATGGTATTTTTGTTTGTATCTGGCAGCTATGGATCTCATTATGGCCTTTATAATGTTTACAGCCTCGTCTGCTGTATTTGTTATCTTTGTTTATTTGTGTTGCTTGGTAATGAAGATACAGAAGTATGGAAAATAAAAAAATACTCAGTTTTTCCGAGATAACTATCTCGGAATTTCCGAGAGAAGAATCTCAAAAAAACAGATTTTAATTTTTTTTCTTGTGAATGCAATATGCTCCTGTACTTCCTTATGAAGAAACCTCCAGAACAATTTTTTTTTTTTTTTACCGTGTATATTTTCTTTGTGTGTCTGATGAGAGGAGGAGGAAAGCAGCGTGAGAAAGAGGGAGTGTCAGAGGGAGAGGTTGTGTTCCCAGGTGCGCCGGCCCTCCTGTGTGTGTGTTTGTGTGTGATGCCAACCATTGTTGTACTGATGCAACACCTCCCTAATGCTGGTGTATATAAATGCATGATTCATCTGTTTCAAATCGTTTCAGCTCATAGTTCCGACCTGTGAACTAATAACTTCAGTCCTTAGCTCAATCTCTTTCTGGAATGATGATGAACAATGTTCTTGTGGGACTTTTTCTTGGACTTCTGGCTGTTGTCCAGATGACACCGGTTCCTTGTAAGTTTTTAAATACTTTCTCTTTTCTATTCTATTGGTTTTTAAAAAGTTTATCTCTTTTCACAGCTTAAGCCAACACTCTCTTCTTCACTTTGCTTCTGTATCAGAATCAACTTATCAGCCATTTGATTTTACCTTTGAGAATTAAACTTTAAAAATGAAGGTCCAAATCCAGGTGGATTTAATTTTTCTGCTTACGTGGTCACTCTCACTGATGGTCATTGAAACTCCCGACTCTCGTCTATATCTCAGGACTCGTGAGGCTGCACTCACGGGCACTGAAGGCTAAAAACTACAGAAATTATTCTGTGCAGACCTCTGAAATTTCATCAATTCCCAAAGTGTCCTTTTCGCCTGCTCGTGAGTCAGCGCTTTCCCTGCCGCCACCTCGGATGCTCCTTGTGTTCCACGTCTGACTCTCCTCGTGAGAATAGGATTTCATAGTCGCTGCACAGGTTTCACTGGCACCTCCAGATTACACACAGACGCCTTTGTGAAATGTTCCGAGCTGCTCCAGGAGGTGCATTAATGCGTACGGCTTGAATGAGGTGAAACCAAAGATCGGCAGAGAGCTGTTACACGAGTCTTGGCGACTGGTAACTTCATAGTGTTCACTGGAGCTGAACGTGATGTGGGCAGAAATGGGAAAAGGAGAAGTGTGATTTCATTCTTATTGGTTTTTCCTTTAGTTTTTTAATTAACATCTTTTTGAGATTTCACAAGGCTCTTTAAGGTCAGTGAGACAGATCGTTTCCTCAGGTGAACGTAACAATGTAGTTCTTGTATTATTCATGAAATTCAAGCATTAGGAACAAAAATATTAATTAAAATAAAATAATACTTTTTCACTATCCTCTAATCTTTGCTTTTGGGGGAAATGTTATAATTTCACCCCCTTGGTTCTCAGATTTTAATTCAAATTAAATATTCTCAGACGTTAAAGGGAAAAATCTTTCATTTGTTGCCCATAGACACTATTTTGTAGGTGGAAACATGACACATACTGGGAAACCACAGATTTGTTTTCAGTTTTCAATATAAAATCTTACTCTGAAATGCAACTAGTGGCAACATCTATACATATAGTGAATTAAAATCTAAATATTTCATTCGGAAATGGAGAAGAGTAAAAGTATAAAGGTGCACAGCATAAAATCCTTCCACCGATCACGTTAATAAACTATAACCTCACCACTATTAAACTGGGATGATACAGGCAGCTAAAACACATTTAAATGCACGAGAGAAGAATTAATATTTATATTGGTTATGTGATCAAACCCGTGGACTAATTCCTCCTCTCGCTTTTTCCTCTTTCTGTGACATGAAACTGTGTCAGTGGCTTCAGTCCAACTCATACAGAACGCTGGTGGTTTACTCTGAGGTGTGTCAGCGCTGTGTGGTTTGCTCTCAGCCAAACTGCTGCTTTGATGAGCCGGCCTCTCTTTTGTCAACCCACTCTCTGATGATTAGTCGCCGGTGTTAATCATTACGGTTTCTCACCACACCCGGAGCGCAAGTTTATACAAGAATATGGGGCGAAGCACATAAGCCCACATAAGACGACTTTGTAACACTTCACAAAAAAGCTCTGTAGCTTTCCTCCTCCTCGCTCATGTCAGGGCCGGTTGGTAAACACTTCACGTGACCTGTGGGTTTTTTCCATCTCTGTTTTCTCTCAGCTGTGACCGAGATCCCGGCCAAAGCTGAGGAGGACGTCCTCCGAGAGGCGGTGACCGACGGCTTCCTCGTCAACTTCTTCACGACTGAATCGCCCAAAACGATCGCCACCTCGTCCCAGCAGCCGCCCTCTGACCCCAAAGAGGAAGTGACCGTGGTGCCCACCGAGGAGCCCACCGAGGAGCCCTCCGAGGATCCCAGCGAGGAGTCCACAACCGCCGTGTTCATCCAGCATGGCGGTGACCACAATACAACCACAACAGACCCATCTACCACTCACAGCTCTCCATCTGGCTCTACGCCCTCATCAGTGCCAAATGACACCGAACCGTCAACCACCACCCACACCGCGGCCGCCCAGACCACTGACCCCGCTGTCTCCAGCTTCCTGCGCACTCTGAGTTCAGACTCGGGGTCTGGAGACGGAGAGGATTCCGACCAGGACACTACCTGGAGCTCAAGCTGGATCTCTGTGTCCAACACAGACAGTAGCACTTCAGCATCGACCTCCACGGCTGCTTTTATCCATCTGTTTGAAGACGGTGAAGGATCCGGGTCAGGATTGACAGCAGGTACGTCAGTTTCTCGAAAAATAGTTTCACCTCCAATCATCATCATGTCGTCTTTATTCTTTGCCTATGAAGATATTAAGCCTTGTGTTTGTAATGTTCCTTCACAGAAACCAGCACCGCACCATCGACTTCCACGGCTATTCTCTTCCAATCCACAACTCCCGGACCCGAGGTTTCCTTAACCTCATCAGCCACCGAAGAAGAAGCGATGAACGAAACCAGTTTGGCTGATAATTCAATCATAAGATCAGGTAATGTCCTCTATCCCCAACAGTTCTGACCTGATATCACTATAATAATGTCTTTATTGTTTCCTAAGGAAGATTTTAAGAGTGTTTGTTCTTCTTCAGGTCGTAAACTACCCAGTGTTGTAGATGTAAATCATCCATCGCCGCAGGGGGCAGCAAGCAGTACACCAGGTGAGTTCAGGACAAAAATCGATTTCATTAACCAGCTTTGGTTAACATCGATAACATCTTGGCATAAAACTGTTCAACCCATTCTGGCATTTCCATGGTTCCTCCTCAACAAGAGAGAAGTCTGCACCCATGTTGACCTGAAAGCAATTATCAAGAACATCTAACCACTGGGGGGCCAAGGCACCTTCATTCACAGACTGTCATCGGCTGTGGGCAGAGAAGCAATAGTATTACAATCCTTATTAAAAATGATCACTATGCAACTTTCAAGCATCAGAAAAATTAAAGAAAGTTGCATTACACAGGCAATTAAATATCAACAGAAACTTAATGCATGAGAATTATCCGAGCCTCTTTTTGTTTAGAACGCTAAAGCTAAGCTATAGATGGGGGGGGGGGGGGGGGGGGGGATCTGAGATCGGCATTTCGTGAATGAATGCGTCAGTTTCGATGAGACATCAGTGAAACAGCAGTCTTTATGTGTACCACAAAAACTCTGAGGAGGTTATAGAAAAAAAATGTCATTTGGTCAGGGCTGCCATAAATACATGTCCAATTGGGTAGACTAAACTGAAGTCAAGACATATCACAACTTTGTTTCCTATGGACGATTTTACGATTGTTTGTCCTCCTTTAGGTCTTCTACTACCCATTGTTGAAGTTGGCAATCCGCAGCAGGGGGCAGCAAGCAGTACACCAGGTGAGTCCAGGACAAAGATCGATTTCATTAGCCAGCTTTGGTTAACACCGATATCATCTTGGCATAAATCTAATCAACCCATTCTCTGGCATATCTCCAGGTTGGATCATCATCCTTGGTTTCATCGTGGGTGTTGCAATGCTGGTCATGCTGTGCGTCGCCATCGCTACCAGAGACAAGTAAGACTCGATAATCACAAAGAAAAGAAAACAATTTCTAACTTTTCTCGATTATTGAATTAAATCCCTGTCTCTTCCTCGTTGTGCAGGTGGAATGGACCTCGCAAGGTGTCCGAGGCAGAGACCAAGACTGAGTCCTCCGACCAGCAGAGGGGGCAAGAGATGGAGACGTTCCTGCCCAAGGACAAGCCCATGGAGAACGGGAAGTCAGAGTACACTGTCATCCCTCTGGAGGAACTTCCGGAGAGTTATTCATCACACTGACAAGCAAGAGAGAGAGAGAGAGACCCTCGGGGGGCTTGGGACTCATCACAGAACCATGCAACTGTTTTTGTAACAGACGGATTTGACCAGAGAAACAAAAACTGTTTGAGCAGGGGGAGCGTCTGTGGACGGCCACAGCGTCTAGTCCTTCCTGAGCAACCAGCCTGATCTGGTTTTTCCTGCTGACTTTCGCCACACCCTGCCTTTGAATCTACAGCAACACTTTGGTTGATTTTATTTATTTCAATATAAACTCTGGCATTGACTGTAACAAGCCAAATCGGTCTGGGCTGAGATGCACGAATGCCCTTTATTTCAAAAAACGACTACAAAAAGTCAACGCTTCATTTCCTTTTGTGTCCTTTTGTAAATACCTGATGACAACAGTTTTTAAACATGATGAAAGAAAATGATTGTTTTTGTCAGTGCCTTCTTATTAATGTAACTTAAACCACTTTGTGTTAATGTTATTAAAGAGTGTGATGTGGATTGTAACTTAACGCTGCTTTTTTTCCTCACGTTCGTTATGTTAGCTCTAAAGAACTCAGTCCATAAGCTTTGTTCACGTAACCAGAGAAATAAACACAGCAGCGGCTCATTCAATAAACGTTTATTTGTTCCCATTAATATTTACACACACACACAGGTATTAAAACAAGTACACGTTTCCAGTCCGTTCAGCCTGAGGAATGTTTCTGTGCTCTGTTGTCGGCATTAGCTTGTAGTCTAGTCAACGTCAGAAAGAAGTTGTGCGTCACAATGAAAGTCCGACACACAAGAGGAGGTGTTGAAAACGCACTGGGACCAATATGTGCATAGAAACAAAGAGAAACGATAGAAAACACAACTTTTATTTCCTAGAGATTGTACAACTGTACCTGTTCATAGAAAACGCTAAACACACTCGGCCAGCTGACTAACAGCATATTCTGAACTAGTAAAAGGACCAATGGAATCAAAGGGAAATTGGTGTAATTGATTTAAGATTGTTTTTTTGTCCTCCAGAAATCACGGTGTCTTGATGATTTCAGATTATCCAGGTGATGATTGAGTTAAACAGCGAATCTTATCAAGGTCAACGACATGCAGACAAAATGTAGTTGCCAGCACCAATATTATCATGCACACAACACTGCGTCAAAACACCACATCTGTAATGAATCAATAACAATACAATGTTGTCAAGAGACAGATTTCCTCTGTGACAAGCGTTTGGAGCTCAGTCGTTTCTCTTAAAGCAACATAATGCAACTTTTTCCTTCTTAACAGAGTTTGGTGGATTTGTTACAGCGGCTGCTCTTCTGGTTCAGGAAGCAGAGGATCATGGGTAATCTCCAGCATTCCCTTGTGTTTCAGTTCAGTGAGTGCGATTACGCAGTCACAGCTCCACTCAACACATTGACAGATTTATATTTTTCTCTACATGAAAAACACTTCATCGCGCTGACAAGGAGCCCAACAGAATAAACCACCACATGGGGGCGCTGTTACTCGGTAAAAGTTACACAGTGTTGCTTTAAAAATATAAATTGAAGGTATGGTTATAAAATAAATCGCCCTACTTTCACAACCTGTCACAACTAGTGGCCCATTAAAAGAACATTTCCACTGTACTAACATTGTTACACACATACATATTTATATTTAAATAGAGAGAGCTAGAGCTATGGTCTTTATAGAAACTTTAAGCATAGCAAAAAAATTCAAATTCTATACATATGTCTAAAGAAAGTATATACACAAAGTGCAAGGAGGCACTTTAAACATGGATGTATAAGCTGTCGCTTATATGAAAAGAGAAATAAATAATTCAGGTTGTTACACAGACTTAAACTCAAAACATGTACAAATACAGCATCAACATCCAACGACCTTGTTGTTACGGCTTCTGATCCGAACGAGAACTGGAGGCAGAAGTTAGTGAGCGTTAAACAAACGTGAACCGAAGATTCTTAACTCTACATGCAATTGCAAGCCATGTTGTGTCTACTGTGTGAAATAAAACTTTAAAATCTGCTAAAATCCGAGTTGATATGTGGTGAGGAAGGCCCAGCCGTCCTCACCCAGAGGCCAGTGAGGCCGGAAGGTGGAAGCTGTTTTTAAATTTCCTCTGCTAAACTGTTATTCATGAACCGGAGTAACTTTTCTCCGGATATCATACCGACTGCACTCGGCAGTTGACGTCTTCAAGGCAAGGTTGTATAACAGCAAAGAAACAAGAGACAGTTTGAAACAAAACAGAGCAACGCACCGGCCTGCTGAGAGTTTGAGAGACTTCACAATCACAAGCTTTTCAAACTTTCTCCCCCCCCCCTCTCTCTCTCTCTCCCCCTCTCAGGAAAACACATAAACTCAAGTACACAGGCATACTTTTGTTTTTTGTTTTAGTTTTTTTTTACTACAAACAGAATCGCAGTGCTTCACTCATAAACAACATATATACAAAAAAAAAAAAAAACGTCAATAAATACATAACAGGGAGGGCACCCTTGTCCTTCTCTATCCTCTGGCTGTATAGATCTTTGCAAAACATCCTGTACTGTTTGTTACCACATTTAGAGGCCACGCCCCTTCTCCCCTTATGGTCCTAAGCCCTAAGCTCCGCTTCTTAGGCTTGACCATGACGACCAAGGCGTAATCTCATAAGTCAAACAGTCAAAGGTAATAGCAGTATTTAACCTTCTTGCACTTACATCATAATGCCTCGTGAAGCACTGTTCACTCCTCCCATGCTCTCGAAGCAGCACCGAGTAAGGCCCTGAGTGTTGTCGAGCAAGGGTTTTTTATTCTTCTGGAACGAGTGCGTGACCCGTTCAATGCAGTTTGTGTCCAGGTAGCGCAAATGCAAAAGATCTAGTACAGGTTGGTGAGTCTCGAGCGGTTTGTTCCAGTAGCTCCCCGGACGGGTCACTGACCAAAAAACAAAAACAAATGTCCGACTGTTTGTTCTGATCTTGCAGAACTGTTGACTCTGCTTATTACATTTGTCTTCTTTTTGTATATGACATAAATATATATTATTTTGGTTGTAGTTTTGTTTCTAGTTGCGTCAGCAGAGGAGTAAAAGATGGTGGAACTCAGGGTAAGGCGCAGCAGCTTCTGAGTCTGCTTTATTTCTGGCATTTCCATGGTTCCTCCTCAACAAGAGAGAAGTCTGTAGTCTTGCCATTTTTCCCCATGGTGACCTGAAAGCAATTATCAAGAAACATCTAACCACTGGGGGGCCAAGGCACCTTCATTCACAGACCGTCACCGGCTGTGGGCAGAGAAGCCATAGCTTCAGTACATAGGGCCACTGGCCTTGGGGGCGGGGCTTAGTTTGTGAATCCCCCGGCATTGACAAACATGTCCTCTGATCCACTGATACATATTGTTATTGACAGAATTATACAGAGGAGCTGTCTTCCACTGTTGGCCATGTATTTTATGGATTCTCTGCCCAACCGAATTACAAGCCTTATCAAAAATGATCACAATGCAACTTTATAGCATCAGAATTATAAATAAAAAAAGTTGCATTACACAGGCAATGAAAGGTCAACAGAAACTTAATGCATGAGAATTCTCCTCTGTTTGTTTAGAACGCTAAAGCTAAGCTATAGATGAGGGGGGGGGGGGGGGGAGGATCTGAGATCGGCATTTCATGAATGAATGCGTCAGTTTGGATGAGACATCAGTGAAACAGCAGTCTTTATGTGTACCACAAAAACTCTGAGGAGGTTATAGAAAAAACTGTAATTTGGTCAGGGCTGCCATAAATACATGTCCAATTGGGTAGACAAAAGTGAAGTCAAGACATATCACAACAAAGTACAGACTAAAGTACGAGTGTACAAGACAACGCTTTCTGTAAGATTGATTCATTCGGGGCTTATACAAGAATTTCTGATGGTTGATAAAAAAACAAATGTAGAATGTGAGTTTTGCCTTTTTTTTGGAACCTGGTATCACAAAAAACTGCTTTTTCATAATGACAGTCACTATGCACATGGTCACAAATGCACCGACACAGGAAGTCACGTAGAAAAAAGAAACACAAGCACATAGAGAGGAGGACAAACACACCTGGACAGAGCCGGGGGGGGAGGATTTCTCTACATACACGTCTCTCTGTCCGTTAACATGAAGTGTACCTTGCAGTCGTCTATCAAGATTGAGTTGTGGTTAGTGTATACATTCTGGTTGCTGTTATTTTCATAGAAGGATTGTGTCTTTGCCATCTCGAACTCGTCCATCCGGGCCTGCTGGGCGTCGAACGAGTCCAGCTCGTGTTTGCTGAGGTGGTAGACGATGCCGGCGCCGTACGAGTCGCCCACCACGTTCACCGAGGTCCGGAATCGATCCCTGCGTGTCGGAGGACAGGGGCGAGGACACAAACCAAAACGTTAACACTGCACCAAATTATCCCAACTCATTTTGGGAGGGATTTATATAAAGTTGCGTTTAGCGTTGATGGGTTAGCGTTGCTGATTTTGGTTTCCCTGACTTTTTCCTCTAGTTTTTTGTGAAGTCTTTTAACCCCTTGTAGACGAAAGTCGCAAATTTGCCTCAAACCCCATTCCGCTCTTAATGCCGCCGAGGTGACGATTGTGCCTGATGGTGCAAATACTACACATAGCACTCTCCCGCAATCTAGTGGTCGGAGTGGAAAATACATACTAGCCCCTTGGGACTGTGCAGCAAAGTTATTTTGAGGTATTAAGCTGTATTTGAAATACTGTGATGATGGAACAGCAATGATTGTACAGAAAACATATGTTGTTATTCAATTTCAAGCAAAAGCAGCATCAATATAATAATCTACATACCAAAATGTGTTAAATTAAGGTTATGCCCCATTATGCCTAATGTCGCTAATTTGCCTCATACCTAAATTTATATCTATTGTATGTGCTTTATTGAAATTAACAATCTACACTTAATTTAGCATCTGTATGACAGGTCAAAAACACCAACAATATATTTTTTTTATAATTGGAAATAATTCAGGCAGTAATGGGTGAAAAGCTATAGGATGGATTCCCCTGTACAAGAAGTGATGGCTTGTACATGATGGGTTCGGGTCAGGCTAACTCGTATCTCAGCGATTTCGGCCCCTTAGCCAGAGTTCTATTAGTTGTGTACATCCCCCCCAAAACATATGGTAGAGACCTGAGTGATGTGCTCACTGAATGAAATGAGACAGAGCACAAACTTTAAATTAAATTTAAGTAAAGCATCTGTTTCAATGTCTGCGTGTGTGTGAATAATCCATAAATATATGTATTGAGTCAGACAAAGAAAAACAAAGTTTCTTAACTACACAGACGTTCTATTTAAATCATTATGTTAAAGAAGGTGTTGGTTTATTTTAAATGTGATTTTATCGTCTTTCTATTTTTCTTTTTTCTCTTGTCAACCTCATCCTGATGTGCCTGCTGCTTCATTTCCCCAGTGTAAGTTTTATCTTATCTTATTTTTATCTTAACTTATCTTCTCATGAAGCAACTTCACAATTTCTTACATTTCTCCGTTTTGTCGATTTGAATTAATTGAAAGAAGAATAAACTTATTTCTGTCTGAAGGGAGTCTTCTAACAAACCCGTGATGGATCTAAAATGGCCGGCTGCTGTTGTGTTGGTGTTGAACTCACAGCAGCCAGTCGACAGCCACCAGGAGGCTGATGTCCTGAGTGGGCAGCCCCACCGCCGTGAGGATCAGGAGCATGGTCACGAGGCCCGCACTGGGGATACTGGCTGCTCCGACACTGGCCAGGGTGGCTGTCATACTGCACAGGAGACAAGTCCAACGCTCAGCGGGACAAACCACAGGCTCACGGCCTCCGACAAACACACACCCACTGCACACGCTCGACACTCAGTCACTGCATTTCTAATCAGAGAAAATCATCTTTACTAAGTGGATTGAGAGATTCAGTTATATAAACCATAGTTTTATTTAATAATGTTATAAATTTACATGTTTCCAGGTTGAGTGTAGTTAAAAACATTTAATTTATGCACATTCAAAGGGGATTTAATGGAGAAAAAATGATAATATTAATAATTGCTCCAGAATCCATCCAATTCATTGTCAATACATTCCCTCACAAACGTGCTGGGACATCTCCCTGTGGCCACGTTCTCACCTGACGGTGATGATCTGTCCCCAGTCGAGCTGGATCCCGTTCATCTGAGCGATGAAGATGGCCGCCACGGCCTCGTAGAGCGCGGTGCCGTCCATGTTGATGGTGGCGCCCACGGGGAGCACGAACCGCGTCACCCGCTTGTCAATGCCCAGGTTCTCCTCCAGGCAGCGGAACGTGACAGGCAGGGTGCCGGCACTGTGGTCAAACGGGAAGACGGGTTTTGTGTTAACTTCTGAAAAGACTTAGTTAGACTGGATCTTTTAATCTTGTATTTATACTGGAACAAATCCACTTTATACAGTTTATACATAACGTCTTTCATAAGTTTGACTTTGCCGAAGAAACTAAAACTTCTCCTCATTGGAATTCACCACGAGTCGACGGTGAGACAACGTCGGTTGTGACTCAGCACTTGTTTTGTTTGCGTTACTCTGATAATTAAGTGTTTCTTGTGTAGATGGCGCCGCGGTGAGCAGGCAGGAACTTGAAAGAAGCGAGCGAGCTCACCTCAGGAGGCCAGATAATGTATCTCATATCATTAATAAATCATAGAGCGTAGGAAAGAAACATCCCACATGGAGACAAAGTGAGTCGCCACTTGGAATAAAAGTTGTGGTGGTTATTTAAAATACGGCAGAAAGACGTGAAGTTGTGAATATGAACCTGTGGAATTTAAAGCAGGAGAGAATTTTTTTTTTTAAATGTCACCAACCTGGACGCTGTTCCGAGCGCGGTCACCCAAGCCTGGAATATCCCCATGAAGAACGTGAAGGGGTTCTGTCTTACTATCACAAAATATATCAGCGGGAGGAAGATGCCCCCGTGGATGATGAGGCCCACGATGACGGTGACCATGTACATCCCCAGCTGCCTCGCCACCACCTCCAGGTCGGCGATGGAGATGATCTTTCCGCAGATGAGGCAGGCGATACCGAACGGGGAGTACCTGGAGATACACGTGTGTGATTAGGAGTCGTGTTTGTTTGTGTGATACTGATACTGATCGTGGATCAGTGCCTGTGCCGGGCAGCACTCACCACATGATCGCACCGACGAGCCTCATGACGATCTCGTTCAGGACGTTGAAGAACTCCAACATCATCTTGGCCTTTTCTCCCATTTTGCCCATAATGACTCCGAACGCCACAAAGAACCCGATGAGGCCTGGAGGACGGACACAGAGACATTAGCTAAAGTCTCAAATAAATCCTGTGTTATTATAAACAAGAATGAGGTTTACTCCTCAGTGTGTTTGGTTCTATGAAAACAAAGATAATTTTCTGTGAATAGACGATGTACGAACTTTGTTCTCTTGTTTTTTTGCTGCATGTTTTCTTTGGATATGTGTTTCTAGACATTATCGGATGTTTTGTCGAAATGTTTGTGTCTTTCATGTTTCCTCAAGATTTTTTCTTCACATGTTTTCCCTACATTTCTCTCTACACGTTTTCTATATATATATACCACCTCTAACAGTTAATATTCATGACGGGTATTCAGGCTGAACCTGGTATTGACTTTTGTATGTTGTACACTGTTTTTCTATACATTAATTATGATATCTACTCTGATATGTATCTATTCTGTATTTCTGACCAAATTAATCCTTAAACGAGAGCTTTATTTTTATGGATTTTCTCTTTTCAAAAGATATATATAAAGAAATCTGGCACGTGTCCCTCGACTACAAGTACTTTGACCCAGATCTGGATCCAGATGCAGAATCAAAACCCTTTTTTCTATGATTAAGTCTGACTGTGCAGCACTGGTGGAGGAATATGAGTTATTATGTACTTGTGTTCTTTATTTCTATTTCTGTTTCCACGCGCTTCACCTACCCAGGACATTCATCCCACTCTTGAACTGCAGCGCCCTTTTCACTGTGAACTGTGGGGGTGCCTTGGTCCTGTTGGTGGGCACTGGTACTTTAGTAACCACTGTTTGGATCTGGACAAGAAGCGAAATTAAAAAAAGAAAGCAGTTGGTGGCGAGAGGCAAATGAATCACACTTGACTTGGTGGGTGAGAACTTTTTTTCTTCTGCCAGACTCCTACCTGCTGAAAACAGGCCTGCACCAGGTTCTCCGGGAACAGATTTCGGATGAGATCGAAGAAGGCGTCCACGCTGGACACGTCGTCGTTCTTCTTGCCGTGCCCGAGGTTGGCCTTCAGCTTGGGGTTCCCGGGGTGGATGAGCAGCACCAGGATCACTCCCAGGACGGCTGCGATCACCGTGGTGGACATGTAGTACACCATGGCCCTGGTGCCCAGGCGCCCGCTGGATTTGGCGTCCAACCCGGCGAGTCCTGTTAGAAGTAGAGAGACATGAAGACAATGTCCACAATCAGAAGGATAAAAACCCTGAAATACTGAACAGATCAGTTGTGTTTGTATGATTTCTGTGTTTATTTGACAGTGAGACTTGTTCCTGTTGTTTCCCCCCGCAGCTGCTGTTATCGTGACTTCTCTCTGAGGAGCTACTGTGCGGATATATTGGAAAAAACTAATTCTGCACCTGGCGGTTTTATGAGAATCACAATCAAAGGGAGTCGACTCGGTCGGAATCTGCCGCTCGAGCACAAGTGAACCACGAGAACAACTGTGGCTCCCCACGTTTGTACTTAGTGAGACAATTGGATTTATCTTTTGAATTCGGGGTTTAATTATCCAGCGTGACGGCAGGTGACCGTGACTCAGTCTCTCTGTTGAGTCATGGAGGGAACCAGACGTCTCCACTTCCTGAACAGCACACGCTGCCGATAACATCTGTCGTCTGCACGTGAACTGTGCAGGGTGGTGACTCGGAGTGAGGAGTCAGAGGTTGTGTTTAAGTTGTGTTTTAAATGAGTCTGCACGTGAACTGTGCAGGGTGGTGACTCGGAGTGAGGAGTCAGAGGTTGTGTTTAAGTTGTGTTTTAAATGAGTCTGCATGGGAACTGTGCAGGGTGGTGACTCGGAGTGAGGAGTCAGAGGTTGTGTTTAAGTTGTGTTTTAAATGAGTCTGCACGTGAACTGTGCAGGGTGGTGACTCGGTGTGAGGAGTCAGAGGTTGTGTTTAAGTTGTGTTTTAAATGAGTCTGCACGTGAACTGTGCAGGGTGGTGACTGGGAGTGAGGAGTCAGAGGTTGTGTTTAAGTTGTGTTTTAAATGAGTCTGCATGTGAACTGTGCAGGGTGGTGACTCGGGGTGAGGAGTCAGAGGTTGTGTTTAAGTTGTGTTTTAAATGAGTATGCACGTGAACTGTGTAGGGTGGTGACTCGGTGTGAGGAGTCAGAGGTTGTGTTTAAGTTGTGGAGAGGAAGGGTTTTATATGAGTCTGCACATTGGACAATGTACAATTTTATAAGTGCATTAAATCTTCATATGCTCTGGATAGCTGGTGATTATTTGGTATTTCTCTTATTGTTGTTTGCATTCGTAAAGACAGTTAAATGAATTTGTTAAAACAGGCCTAGAGTAATTTGTATACACACAAATACAACTGACAAGTATAATATAAAGAACAATAAACACTATTCTAACTTTCTACTAAAGAACTCATTTGATTGTGTATCTCATCTATACGTGGGTTGTTTTTATATGTGGGAGATTGAAGTTGTGTAGTTCGACTTTTAAAACTAATGTGAGGTTGAAGTTTTCACTAAAAATAAACATATAATATAAATAAGTAATAATCTTGGAACAAAAGACCTCCTGTCTTCCACACAGTTTTGTGTGTATATACTTAACATGTATTTTAATCTAATACGAACAATAAACAACAATGATTATAATTATAAATTGATCTGTGAACCACTTTAAACGATGCTTGAAGACACTTTAGGTTAATAGCAGTCAAATCAAATTAGAGCAAATACATATAGATATAAAATACACATCATTAATTACACATTATACAATCATTTTTAATTCGGGAAAGTAAAACACTCGGCTTGTTCTCCCATTTCTCCCCATCAACAGGTTGCACCATAAATCTCACTGGTCCCTGAGTGCAGCAGGGAGCTGGGAGCGTCTCGTACCTGTGACCAGACTGGAAACCACAAGAGGCAGGATCAGCATCTTCAGCATCCTCATGAGGATCTCCCCCGGGAAGGCGATGATCATGATGACATCAGCGGGCAGAGGAGAGATGTGCCGCAGCAGCATTCCAGCGATGGAGCCCAGAAACACACCTGAGCCGGCGAGAAGGAAAGATCGACCATCAGCATCACACTCCGAGACACGTGAGCACTTAATGTGACTTAATGGAAAAACATTAACGAGCGTGAGATGAATAAAATCTCCACTTTCTTCCCATCAGAGTCTAAATTATCGCCACAAACTGACGTGTGAGTCGGAGCCGAGACGTTAACTTTAGATTCCGGGATAATTAGGAAACACATGTGATAAATAAAACCGTTAAACCCGTGAGGTCGTTACGTTTTACTTTGCAGCAGCTAATGAAATAAAAGCACCACTTTGTATCTGATGTTACCAGCACATGAGCATCAATGGGAAAAAAAAACTCAAATTAAATATAAAGTGCTTCAGAGTCATTTAAATCCATTA
The DNA here is from genome assembly GCF_947347685.1 of Pleuronectes platessa. Taxonomy (NCBI): domain Eukaryota; kingdom Metazoa; phylum Chordata; class Actinopteri; order Pleuronectiformes; family Pleuronectidae; genus Pleuronectes; species Pleuronectes platessa. The sequence goes on from NC_070626.1 coordinate 29,018,842, forward strand.
AGGAAGAATAACATCAAAAAATATGTTGCTCACTATTAAATCTCCTCTCAGCCGAAACCGTAGGAGTTTAAAAACACAGCAGCCATTTAAAGGAGAGTTTGTGTGTTCTTCCTCGTGTGGGTGGAATCTCTCCCGCAACCCAAATTCAAGTAGGTGGGATAATCGCCCCGGGAGCTGTTAATGTGTTTGTGTGCAGCAAACCTACATTTTGTTTCTGATGCATGCTGGGAAAAACCTACCGAGGATGGTGAGGGTGAGAACCATGTGCTTCATGACTTTGTCACAGAAGCTGCTACACATGCTCTCGGGATTCTCCACGATGGGCTCCAGGTGGCTCTCGTCCATCCTGACCTCCACTTGCTTCTTCATCATGTTGGCACTGAGGGTGGAAGAGAGGAAGAGGAGTGTTCATCACAGGGTTTCCAACAACTTCTGCTGGGTGGAAGTTGTGTGTCTGTCCCTGTTTGTCTGGACAGATTTACACAAAACTTGGTGGAAGGATGTAAGATGGGATAGAACAAGAAAGAATGGTGGATCGAGACAGAGCGGTCGATCCAGGTATTTTGTTTTTTGTTTCTTTAACTTTTTTTAATTTACATATTCACCAATTTCCCACGGAATAACTCATGCATCTTAATTGCAATACACCTACGGGCTATTAACAGGACAGATATCCAGGGGTGTGTTGTTGGCGGTGCTGTAAGTGCAATTCTAATTTGTTTATTTGCAGAATTATGCAAAAACTACTCATCGGATTTCCCACGAAACTTGATGGAAGTATTGGATATGGACCAAAAAAACTAGATATTTGAGATCAGAAGAAAAGGGAAAGATCAAATCTTCTCTTCCACCTTTTTCACATCGCCAATTTTCCAGGGAATAACTCTCGATCTTGATCTTCACATTAAAAGAAGTGAAATCTATGAGTGTGTGAACTTTGGAGAGGAGATTGACGGACCTTGGCTGATTCCTTGATATCAAAATAAAACTTATTTGTGACATATCTGAAGCTTGAGGGCGTTAAATGGGCGTGAAGCTCCCACACGTTACCCGACGGGTCACTGCCGGTGTGGGTAGAAAATACAAGCAGCTGATTAGCAGCAACACACGTGCACTGGAGGAGACTGGTTTCCATCTGTTTCTCCAGTGAGGCCACAGGAGCCACATCACAAGAGTGGATTGGTGATGGAGAAATGGTGCGCACCGAAAAAAGGTGTAAAACTGCTACGTCTAATTGCTAATTAACCAAAACAGACATATGTACACTTGATTAGATCGAATTAATTCTGCACACTCTTCACTGTGAGTTCACAGGTGGACTTTTATAATCAGGGACTGACATTCACAAACAATTAGCACAGAATCAACATAAGAGTTTGTTTTTGTAGTCGGCGTTTTGAGCAATTTATTCCACTTCTTTTCTCGCTGACTTTGAATAAACACATGAAACCATCTGTCCTCCGCTCTGCTGCTGCTGCTGTTCTAAAGCAATCCATGACAGTTTATTACGTGTGCAGAAGAAGACATGCACGTGAAGAACATGCATATTCGGGACATTTATTATATTTGCACATAAGCGTAATGTGCAGATGTGCTGATCTGGTGGTGGATGAACCCGGCCCCTCTTCATCTCACCGCTCATACTCATCGTGTCACCGAAGCAAAAAGCATCTCAGGTTTGTTGTGGTCTGGCGTAAAGCCTCTTGGACTTAAAGATCAGCTCGACCCTGAGCAGCCTTTAAATCCTCTGGGCGGCACAGACGTGCACACTTATGTAACAGCGTCGACCTTCATGTCTCCAACACCTGGAATATTAACGCTGCTGGCAAAACGCAACAGGACTTTTCTCTCCTGAGAGGTTGTAAATTAAGTGAAACGTTCCCTCTGAGAGAAAGTGCTTCTCCTCAGAGAACAGTGCACGACGGACAGCGGGAACAAAAGCTGATGGATTTATAAAAGCTCAGGAACATGAAGCACACATCGCTCCACGTTCAATAACTCGTGTGTGAATTAGTTTCTGCCAAAGGCAAAAAGAAAAGGGGGCCGGAGAACATATAAGGTGAGGACAAACTGCCAAGTCAATCACGCCTGTCTGATACACTGTGCTCCAGCATTAATGAGACTTAAGCCCGTTAAAGAGGATATAATTAGCGCCTCCAGCACACAAGCCACCGGGTTACGCAACAGAAAAGGGGCTTCCCAGGAAAAGTCAAGGTGTCACCTCCATACTTACGATTATACAGGAGATTAAACTCATTTTAAAAACAAGGGCGCCACGTTCGCAACGGGATTTATTGTTGTTTTGGGGCGAAGAGGCAAACACAAACAAATCAGTTTGAGTCCAAACAATCTGCACGAGTGACAAAGGAAACATTTTTAAAGTTTGGACTTTTCTCTGGTTTTGACACCGGATGCAAATAAGTCAAAGATCACAAACAGGTGCGCCATATTTAAAGAGCTTCAACAATAAAATCTGAAAATTTAAATCATTATGTGTCATTAAAAGCAAGAATACAGATGTATAACTGTATAAAAATAACCTTTATATACCACATATACACATAATACACCTTTGCATTATTGCATCGCTTATACATCAATATACGTCAATTTACAGCTGCTCAGGAGATATTGAGCTTTATTTTGAAAAGGACCTCTTCAGTATAACACTATGAAGATGATCCCATTAAAACAAATACTCACCAGTCGTCTTGCAAGTTGTTTTGGAATTGGAAATGAAACTGGTGGAGATCTACTACACAGCCGTCTTCACAGGGGACAACATTAACAAAGCCATGACTCACTGGTGCATTAATAAATCCAATCAGAACATGATTGAAAAAAGAAAAAGATCTTCAGTAATTTAAAATCTTCTTCCTCAGCGTTCGAGGGTAAATCCACAGTCACCTGCTCATTCGGCTGCAGGGAGGCGTGTAAAGGGAAAGTGATGGAGGGCTGACAGGAGCCTCCCAGACAGGAAGGGGCGGAGTCAAGCAGCCGAGATTACCAGTAAGTGAAAATCCCGCAGGTGGTCTTTTTATAACTTTTGTGTTTTGTTTACTTTACTTACTTGTTTACTACTCCAGCGTTAAAGGGCGCAGATAGTTTTGTTTGCAGAAGTTTTTATTTAATATTTCGTTATGGATCCTGTTACTCGCGGCCTAGAGAGGAAACTGAGCCCGATACCAAAATGGCGGCTTCCTTTCCAAATCATATTATCGGTAGTGGGAGCACGATTTATCTTGTTGGCCCCACCGACCACTTGTAGAACTTTAGTGACATTTAAAGTATAAAAATCTCGACCAATCAATTATGAAAATCATCCTTTAAAGAAAAAAAAGGCTAACATGTGACTTATCTTTGGCCAAATTGTCTCATATTCAGCTTGTGCCAATTAGAACCTTAACTTACTTCACTCCTAGTGTGCCAATCAATGAATTATAAAAGAAACACCTTCAAAACGTATCGTGGTGCGATGTGTTCACTTGAGAATATTAATTCATCAAGCAGCAATAATTCATAGAAACTGTTTATTATCTCGTTAATTCAGAAAAATGCTTAAAATTTAATTTTTTGGGTAATTTTTGACAAAAAGGAACAGTGGCTAATAATTTTTTTATTCAAATGTATACTGTAGTCATTTGAAAACCAAGAGTAAAGTTAGTGAAAACTATTTTTGTTAATGTTAATTGGGTTCATCTGCATTTCTCATTATTGTTTTGAAAGATTCAACAGAAAGAACGAATTAATAAATTAGTTAACATTTGATTCTCTCTGAACTTTTTGCATTGAGTTCACGACGGACAGTTTCTCCCCAATTTAGCAGCAAAACACTTCAATGAAAAGTAATTTGTCGGAATAAAAGTACGAGAAATATTAATTGCTGCTGCTTCCCTGAGACATTCTTGAACTTTCGATCTAACACATAACCTCGCTAATTATGACTTATGCATAATAGGACCTGGTTTTCTGTCGACTGTTTATTGTATTTTTTTGTTGTTATTATTATTATCATCCATGAATGTTTTTTTTTTGCTCATCTGCCTGAATAGCCTGAAAGAACATCTTTTAGACTCCGAGGCACGTGAAGGAGGTTTTAGTGTTTAGTGCTACTCGGTGTGATCGTTCTCTTCCTGGAATCGAACGTGGATTCTTTCAGTCTCTTCTTTTTGAGTGACACGGCCGTTGTGCACGGGTCAGTCTCTCATGTCCACGTTTTTTTTTCTACCTCACTTCTCGACGATTGGAATGGAAGGTGAGCGTTTATAAACTGCTGCAGGTAATAGCCCCCATTATCCCCGCTGGGCGAGGAGGCCCCTGTGCGTCGGATAGGTGACCCTCAAGATCCACAGGGCGTGTGCGAGGCCTCCCATTACCCAGCATCCTCTGGGCTCCTACAGGACGGAGGAGGGCACATGGCAAAGCCCTCGTCCGTGCGTCTCCACACCTCGCTCGGCCTTTCCTGCCCTCAGCACCCAGCCAGCCTCATGCTGCAACACCTGACAACACACAGCACGCTTAGACAGCAGGAGGCTATAATTATCTAATCTGTCCTGAGCCACGCTAATCCAGCGCACATACACACAGAGATGGATCAGACACACGGGCCGAGAACAGGTCGGCAGCTGTGAGATCTCAGAACATATTTCCCACACATCACGGCACCGAGGCCTCCTGCCTTCAAGTGCTGGGGACACCTGCTGATACTGGTTGGTGGATCACCTCGCTGGGATTTGACCATAAAAACCAGTTAAACGATCACGCTGATGCTTCTTCTGACCCGTCCGCCTGTGATTCCATGTGTGTGTGTGTGGGGGGGGGGGGGGGGGGGGGGGGGGGGTTCTGCGTGAAGCATCGCACACGTCACGGCACAAAGTCACAAACGCAACAAATCCTACTTGTGTTGATGTCTTGAGTTTCACTGACACGGAGCCAACAGACACTCGGTTCATAATATTGTTGTTTTTAATTGAATTGAGTTCTTATATTTAAGATAAGATACAATAAACTATATGTATCAATCCTGAAGGAAATTATTGAACCGTCTTCTTCTGGGATTAAAACAATAATAATACAAATTAAAAAAAGTATTGAGTATAAATATATAGGTGAAAAATAAACCTACAAATGGAAAACATACAAGAAAATAAAGAGATGAATTGTAGTGTGTGTGAAAATACAAAATATTAAGTGTGTACCGAGTAAATGCAGAACTGGTGCCTCACAGAAACTACCACAGAAATAAAATATGTTAAGTGAGACAGTCAATTTATAGTTATAGTCATATTAATAATCATAATATACCAAATCGGAATTAGAAAGAATGAATGAGGATGATATTTCACATGATATTTCACATTTTTCCACTGATATAAAATTAGTTGGTAAGTATTAATTATTTTCAGATAACAGATTACAAAAGTCTTTGACTTGACAAGTAGCTGAATATGTTGCTAATGATAAATTAACCTTGGTCCTGATCATCAGCTCAGACTTTAAGCTACTTCAGCAAAATACTGTATACTATTATATACTATACTTTATAATATATTCCTTAAAATACATCAACCTGAGAGGTACCGGTGGCGTAGGGTTCTTCCTACACTCAGCTGACCTCAAACTCAACTCAAACTATTTCTGAGAGGAAGATGGAAAAACATCAGTCGATAAAATAAGAGCTGCAAAAATATGGATTCACACCTTTCTGCAAAAAACATGATGGCAGGAAGTAGATAAAGTTTCCCAGTGTAATAAATAGATTCAACAAAAACTAAAGACCAAATAAAAATTCATGTGGAAAATAGACTGAAAAGCGACTGGAACAGAATAACCCTATTATTAAGTTTAGATTTAATAAATGTGTAAATGCGACACAATGGACCAGTGTGGACCACAGGCTCTGCAGTGGGAGCAGTGGGAGCAGTCATCAGCAAATAGAAACCCTGTTTGGCCTGGATTGCAATCACGCCGCTCGGCTGATGATGGTGTTTCCGTGATGAGTTTAATGACATCTGTCTGATAAGAGCAGCACTGGAGCTGGATGTGAGGCGCAGCTCCTGATTACCAGAGCTAACGGCTCTCACTTGAGCAGGAGATGTACAATTAAAACATTTCCCAGCGGAGGAGCAGCTCTTGACTCCACTCGAGGAACGAAGCTGCGAGAGGAAACCTAGTTTTCCCCACGTCTCCTCGACCGATCCCTTCCACACAGTGAAGCTAATTAACCAAGCTGGAGGGCGGTGCACTTTGCTGCAGTCTTATCATGGCTGAGGTGAGACGATGATTATTATTAATTTTGCATCTCTGTGTATTGAAAAGCTTTCAGCGCAAAACTGGCTTTGACTTGTTTCACTGAAAACCAGCTTCCATTCGGCCCAAAAACAGAAGAATTCATCTTTCAACAGCTCTAACATCTTGTTTACATCTTGTTTACATCTTGTTTACATCTTGTTTACATCTTGAACATCGTGAGCAAGCGACCAGCCATCACTGACCAGCCATTGTGAGATTGACAACTTCACAATGGAGACACAACTTCTGAGATGTTGCACGTTTTGACAAATAAACAACTCCAACACTGAGCTTTCTGTCGGAAAACAAAGGTTTTCATTCTATCACTGTTGGAGTTCAACAAGTGTGAATGATCGGAAATGAACACTAAACTTGCAATTGAGATGAAGTTAATAATAAAGTTATTATAATTTTTAATTAAAAGAGTATTCATGCTTTTGTTTGTGTCTTTTTTTCCTCTATGATGTCATTATATGTTAATCTCAATTAATTAACTCTCTGGTATACAAATAGATAAATATGCATGGAATATTATTTAATTTTAAATATTCCTCATTCCTTCACCTTGTAAACTGCTGCTTCATTTGACTGTTATATGTTACGATGTTATATGTTATATTTTGTATGTTACATATTATGTTATTTTTCTATTTTGTAAAGTCGTATACTGCGTAGATGTTGCCTGACATGTCACAATAATTTCACTGCTCCGACGACGCTGTCATTGGTGCATGTGACAATAAACTTTGATTTGATTTGATTTGATTTTGATTTGATTGGCTAACAGAAATTATAAATAATTTATTGCTCAAAATATGATAACAATTTCAGATCTTTTCCTGATGCATTTAAGAGTTGAATGATCTAATGCTGTGAGACCGGGGGAACCTGCATTATAAATCCAAGTCTAGAGCCAAGTCTTGAGGAAACAGAATAAAACCCCTCTATAGTCCCATGATGACCTGTTTCCATCACATGGTGACTGTCACTCAATTCATTGTCAAACCCAAAGAAAGTGAATTGAGAGGTTGCTTGTGGAAATGACAGCGTGACACATGCCAAGGCCCCTCCACTGCTTCCTGTCCCCACTGAGAGTAATTACACCACAATCATTTCCCCTTGTGCCAGAGGCTGTGAATAGAAATATGGAGGTGGTGGGATTTTTTATATCTGAAGAAAAAAATGTTTAAATTATAATAAAGAGGAGTTAGTGTACGACTAAATCGTTTGTGTATGAATTAGATATTTTTTGTGACGTTCTGTCGTCTTTTGGACTTTGTGTTTCAAAAATATCATCGATGTCAGGAGGGTTTTCTTCGATGGGATAAGATGAGTCATCGCAGAGTGGTACACACTTAACCACAGGAGAGATTGACCTGCAGAGGAAACGCATCACGGTGTGGAGAGGAAGTGTCGACTACTCAGGTTCTCACATTTATTCATAATATTTCAAACTCACTTATGGAAGAGAACGTTTCATCTGTAATTCTGTTAATAAATAAAACACACATGTCAAGGGAGCCATGCAACATTCGAATCCTGATGCAAAGTCGTATTTATATTCAAAGAAAACAAAAATCAAACACAAAACATTCATGAAACTGTCAATTTAAGATGCTGAAAACGAATTTTTTTAATAATTTAACAGATTTTTATGGGAACTGAATGTATCCGTGCCGCTCTACAAATTGAACTTGATGTGTTCTCCATGTATTTTTGATCCAAGCCATAGTCATTTCTATCACGTGTCACTAAGTGATTGGACCTGGAGATTTCCAGTTGTTCTCCTGATTAGACACTTGAACGTCTCTTTCAGGCACAAGTGAATAAAAAGGACAATTATTATTTTACTGACCACCTTCGAATTCTGTGGAAGAACATTTTCTACCTACAGAAAAACAAGATTTCCTTCAAGAAGTAATATCTGCGGAAATAGTGATTCCCTTCATTACAGTCTAAATCTCCAAACTATTGTTTATTTCTATTACTATGACATTCTATTATTGTTCTATATTAATGTCTTTATCCACCGTCTGTCACTGTGTGTGTTTTCTGTGTGTGTGTCTGAGTCTGCAGAGGACATACTGACGACAAAGTTGCATTGAATGTAGGAACTGCATTGTGTAATTTACACTGTGTCAAAAGAAGTTGTGTGATCGTGTCTTTAGTCACGATCACGACTAAGAGAGAAAAAAGAAAGTGATGTGCAACTCATCCAGTTAATTTCACTCGGGATCCACAGAGTAATCCTTCTGGCGATTCTTTTGAACTTCTCTTGAGTTGAAGTGTGTGTGTGTGTGTGTGTGTGTGTGTGTGTGTGTGTGTGTTGGATGGGGGGGGGATTGAATCTCAAAGAGCGCCAGTATCTCTAATGATGCACATGTGGCCCGGGGCCATCAGTTTTGCATTGCTTTAAGAAACTGTCACTTCCAGAAGAAGAAAAAAAATGCATGAGTTGACTCGTTCCTGTCCCGAGATGTAAAGTCATTAATCTTTTAATTCACTAACAGATGTGTCTCTCACCAACGCAGCTTATTTCAAGACTTTGGGCGCTGATGAGGATTTTTTATTTTATTTTTTTTTCTGGTAACAGGCGTTTTGCCAGTTTCCCTAACATGACCCGCAATGAGCCATTGATTCAGGAGAAGGGGAGTGGGAGTAAAACCAAGCACAGCAGCAACCAGTGCACTCAGGTGTCTGTAGAAATGGGTCACAGCTCGAACAACACAGCAAATCAAGAGCTTACGATGAATTGTGTCGAACCAAGAAACCAGCATGAGGAGGAAACACTGATGGAAGTTGTTGTTAAAAGTTCTCTTCATATGAATATATAAAACAAAGTAGCGTCCAAATCTGCATGAATATTCTCACCTGTGGAAGTCTTGTCTTCTTTAAATCTGCTTTCCTCACAGGTAATTTCCTTAAATCAATAAAGTGCAGAGTCTGTGGAGTGAACTCATACAGGTGAGGCAGCAGGTTTCTCCTCCTCTCGTGTGCTGCTCCTTCCCCCTGTGACCTAAACGAGCGTCCTGCCCGTCCACACTGATGCACAGACTGAGGGGGGGGGGGGGGGGGGGGACTCGAGATGAGAGGTCAGCACCTCCCGTCAGGTGCGGGTGGGGTGTTCTCTCGGTTACAGAGCAGCAGATTAGCCGAGTTTCAGCCTGTTTTTAGCAGCGTGACGTCAGACAGTGAAACGGAGACGTCCTGCTCGTAGGAGACATTAAGGCCCAAAGTCGGTTGAATCTCCTCGTAAGCTTAAAATTCACAACACATTTAAATTCCTTTGTATTCACAGTGCATGCATTACCTTCCTTTGATTCTCAAATGTGCAGCGGAGCCACTGATTATCCTCCTGCAGTTGAATCAATGAGGCATTTTTCTAGCCTCGAACTTCTGTGTGTGTGACTTTTACTTTGTGCGATTTGAACAGCAACACAAACCCTCCTGCTTTATTCTGTCTCCCCTCTCCTGGCCCGCAGAGCGAAGCGACCACTGAACTATACTCATTGTTAAATTGCCTGGGATTAAAAGGTGTCCTGCACAAAGCCCTGGACGGCCCAGCGGGTGTCTGCGTCTCAGGAGTAAGAGCTAAGTTTAGCAAATCCTCTCAGTGTGTTTGTTTCCCTCACATGCAAACACGCCGCAGACAAACAGCTTCTGTACATTTTAAGATGAACATGCAGTCTGCACACGGTGAGCCGCCAACACACGTGCTCACATGCACGGCTCCAGAATGAGAGAGAATGGCCCCTCGCTGTTCGTGCTCTTAAAACTGACGACTTAATGTGCATGTTTTTAATGTGTGAATTAAAAGTGTGCATGTAAAGGGAATACTAAAACCAATTAGGTAGAAGATAAATACATGTTTGCACTCCTGCAGCATGAATGTTACGACTCGATGTGCCGATAGAGACTCATCCCTCTTGGAAAATTGTTATCTCCTGGTTAGTCAGAGGTCAGAGGCCTGGAGCTGACAGAGGTCCGCGTGCCAAGGACACGTCAGCAGGACGGAGAGGTGGAATTAAAGGATGGACACTCTGAGCTCCTGCGCACTTTCTCAGATTTGACAGTGGCTCGGTTCTGACTTGGTGAAAGAAATCAGCAAAAAAACAGGAAAACAAGTAAAGTTTAATAGGTCTGACTGTCAAAACGGGGAATTTATTTTCTGGAAAAAGGATTATGGACCAAATTTGTTGTGAAAAATAAGCCACATACCCAGAAGATGTAGATTTAATAAGAAGGTGGTTGTGCACCTTGTGTTTGAAGTGGAGGTGACCCGAATACAGAACTTTACCGTGCACACACACATGAGTGGCACAACAAAACAACTTTCAGATTAAAGTTGATCAAAAATAAGCTGCACTTAGAAACATATTCAATTCATGTTCCTCTCTATCCAGTCCAGAAAGCTGCCGACTGGAGTCTGAGCTGAGTGAGTCTGTCGGTTGTTTTCCTCGCAGCTGAAACTCTCCAACGCCAGCAGCTGCCACCCGGAGCGGCTGGAGGCTCGACCTGTGGGGGGGGGCACAGCTGGCAGGGTGGTGAGGCCCGGCACAGCACAGGGGCTTTGAGGACTGACCGGCCTCCTGACGCCACACAGTGTTCCCCCCCGAGCGGACTCCTCTTCACAGCGAGCCACGTCCCTCCACTCAACCAGCTCCGTCTGGCTCGGGGCAGCGAAGCGGCTCAGGTGCCTGTGGTTGTCCGGTGGGATCCACCTGGAGGTGTAGGCCTGCCGCACCGTCCCCTCCCCGCCGTGCATTGTGGGTAGACACACCGGCAGCACGCGCTCGCTGATCCGGGCCTTGTCTTTCAGCCTGAGCACGGCCACGCTGGCGTCTGGTGTGAAGGCAAAGTTTGGATGGATTAAAATATCTGAAACCTGGTGAGGAAAAAGAGAAAGAGGAATTAAAAAGTAGAATACTGGAGACAGTCAGATTCCCACATTTTTCAGTTTTGGAATAAGTGTTGAGATCAGATAATACGCATCAAGCTGTGCACTTGTTTTAAAACCCAAATCAAACACAGTTGGATCCCGGTGAAGCTTTAAGTGCACACGCCGATGCCGGAAGGATTTCTCCCTGTCACCATGTCAAAACAAAACCCTGTCCAGGGGATTATATTTATTTAATGAAGATTTCCTGCTTAATTCTTCATTGCATCTGCTGTTTGCTCAAGGGGAACTTTGTGAAATGATAAAAAATAGAACCAGTGTCAGTGGAAGACTTTAGGTGAAAACAATGTTGAGGCTTCGAGGTTAAAAGTAAAATAAATGTTGTTCAAATGGAATAAAATCCACAAGCAAGACAAACCTTTTACAATGAAAGTTAATTTCAGTAATTAACCCCTTACTGCCTGAATTAATTTCCAATTCTATAAAAAAATATTATTGGTGTTTTTGGCCTGTCATACAGATGCTAATTTAAGCGGAGATTGTTCATTTCAATATAGCATATACAATAGATATAAATTTAGGTATGAGGCAAATAGCAACATTAGGCATAATGAGGCATAACCTTAATTTAACAAGTTTTGGTATGTAGATTATTATATTGATGTTTTATCTTGAAATTGAATAACAACATATGTTTTCTGTACAATCATTGCCGTTCCATCATCACAGTATTTCAAATACAGCTTAATACCTCAAAATAACTTTGCTGCACAGTCCCAAGGGGCTAGTATATATTTTCCACTCCGACCACTAGATGGCGGCAGAGTGCTTCCAATACCTTCCTTGGTATGTGTAGTATTTGCACCATCAGGCACAATCGTCACCTCGGCGGCATTAAGACGGAATGGGGTTTGAAGCAAATTTGCGACATTTCTCTACAAGGGGTTAAATGCAAACATGTGAGAGTATTTCCCTCAGACATGTGGGCTGTGATCGACCGTGTGGTACCCTGAGCTGGTGCAGGCTTCTCGACTGAGCCCCGGACGCCCGGTGCTGCTGCTGCACGCCGATCACGACCTTCACGTGCGCGGGGTGAAGCGGCCGCCGCTCGTCCTGGTCCACCACGCACCGAGCTGCCACCAGGACGCTGCGCTGGGCGAGCAGAGCCCCGCTGCAGGCCAGGAGCCAGAAGGTGGACTCCTCCGAGGCCTCCCGGCCGCCGCTCGCTCCCTGGGACCTGTGGCCCCGGGCCGTCGGATCAGGGGGCGAGCGGACGTAGACGGCTGCGTGCCACGGCCACTGAGTCTCTGAGAGGTTCTGAGGACTGAAGGTGTCGAGTTTGCCACAAACTGTGGGAAAAAGCAACAATCAGAGAGGAAGAGGTGTCAAAAAGTAAAAGTAATATGTGAAGAATAAAGGTTTAGACATAATTCTGCTGGAGCAACAAGGACATTTGTCATAAATACTTAAAGGCCCTTCACACTCAGGTAAGTTACAGTGACTCAACATGTTTTATTAAACTTTCACATTGAATACACATTGACATTAGCTCATCCTTCTCTTCACAGTGTGACCTGCGGCTGCTCTCACCCGGCGAGCAGGAGACGTGGCGCCCGCTCCACCGGCCGCTCTTCAGGCAGCTGCGTCTGGAGCTCCCCGTGTGGCGGTAGAGGGGCGATGCACACCGGTACTCGATGCTCGTGTGTACTGAGTGAAAGCCACGAGGAAGCTCGTCCAATGAGACGTCATGTCTGTCCATAGGAGACAGTCGGTCCAGTGTCAGTGGGATGGAACCAGTGGACGACAGATGGTGGATGTTGAACCTGGATGAGAGCCGCTGGTTTGGAGTCTCTCTGTGGGAAAGAGCAGCAGCTGGTCTCAGTGGCTCCTCACGTGCATTTTACATTCTTCATGTAAAAATGATGTCATCACTGTGACGTTAACATCAACAACAAGATCAATGAAGGAAAATGTTTTTTAAAACTTCTCTTTACAAAGTCAATCATCAGTATAAAAGATGTACTTGAAGGTGAATTGATTGATTTGGTCTTGATGCAAATTAAGATATTTGTTGATTTAACCCCTTGTGGACGAATGTTGTGAATTTGCCTCAAACCCCATTCCGGTCTTAATGCTGCCGAGGTGACGATTGTGCCTGATGGTGCAAATACTACACATACCAAGGAAGGTATTGGAAGCATCTCTACCGCCATCTAGTGGTCGGAGTGGAAAATACATACTAGCCCCTTGGGACTGTGCAGCAAAGTTATTTTGAGGTATTAAGCTGTATTTGAAATACTGTTATGATGGAACAGCAATGATTGTACAGAAAACATATGTTGTTATTCAATTTCAAGCAAATGCAGCATCAATCTACATACCAGAGACTGGAAAATGTGTTAAATTAAGGTTATGTCCCATTATGCCTAATGTCGCTAACTTGCCACATACCTAAATTTATTATCTATTGTATATGCTATATTGAAATTAACAATCTCCAATTAATTTAGCATCTGTATGACAGGCAAAAACACAAATAATATTTTTTATTTAATTGGAAATTAATTCAGGCATTAAGGGGTTAATGGCATCTTTCATTTCCACTTCTCAGATTGAACATCTCTGTGTGTGTGGCTGCAGGGGGCGCTGCTGATCAGTCAAAGTTACATAGTGTTCCTTTAACAATGTTTAACAACAAGTACACAAAGCACATTGATATGAATGTTACCTTGATAACAGACGCGGCCTCACAACAGTTTGTCGCACAAGTTCCGACACTTTGGGCTCTCGACAGGCTGCAAATCAAAAGAGCCACTGTCGTTATATCAGAATCACTTCCACTGTTTCACTAACATGAATAAAAGGTGATCAGGAAGTAGAACTACACAACTGGAGTTTGTCTTTGTGATGAAGTGGAAACATCGTGTGTGTGTGTGTGTACCAGCGTGTGTGAGTTGTGTGTGAGTTGTCGACCTCCCGTGTGTTCTTGAAAACAACTAACCTCTCACACACTTCGGCGGCCTGCCACTCCAGGATCCATTAGAGAGACAGGTGCTCTGGTGGTTTCCACTCAGAACGAAGGAGTTCTTACAGAAGAACTCCATCGTCTCCGCCCCCCCGCCCCCTGCTGGGTCCTGAGCCGGCCTGTAGTAGCCGTTGAGCAATTTGGGTGGGGGGGCACACTGGACTCGGCTCGTTGGGCCTGTGGGAGCGATTAAGGAGAGATCAAGAGTTTCCCATCAAATGCACCATGTGGCTTTTAGTATCAGAGATGAAGTCCAGAGAAAACCTGGTGGAAGAAAGTACCTCTCACACACGTGGGGGCGCTGCCACTCCACAGGCCACCAGGCAGACAGCTCCTCTGCTGGGAGCCGAGGAGGGTGAAGGGTGGACGGCACTGGTAGTTCACAGACACAAGCTTCTGCTGGAGGCTGTAAACTGGCAGCCAGTATCCATTCACTGGTTCCTCTGGGGGTCCACAGCCTGGATCACCAGGGGCTGAAATAGAGGAGAAAACAAACCTACACTCAATCAACTGGTTCATTTTAATACATTTTATTAACATCAACAGTAAAAAACTGATAATGAAATTTTAAAATGAGACATGTAAAGATAATCCTTCACTATGGGGACATTAGATTGTGCAAATGTATTAAAACAATAGATTGTAAAAATAAAACTATCAGTAAAAGTAATCGAAGTACAATGTCAATATGAGTAAATATGAAAAAAAACAGATGATAAAACAAAAAAACATGTCTTCCACTCTGCAGTTATTTGCCGTAATGGGTTTGAATTATTGAAAATTTGATAAATACAAATTTATTGTTGTGTGTTTGGGATTGAAATGTTTACATTTTAATAAAATGACACTTTTCAATCAGTGTAATAGAAAAATTCCTCTAGTTTCTAAATCTTACAATGTGTCAAGATGCCCAAGGTAGATTTTCTCAGTAAAAATTGAAAAAATGTTTTAAGGGATATAAATAAATGATTAATTTGCAGCACTGGAGGTGGTTGAAGGTTTGAAAGTTCTTTTGCAAACTTTAACAAACCCTCTGCCTGAAGTCAGAAGGTGGATCTGGGATTTCACTTTTCAATTTGTTTGCAAAATCTTAGGGAGAAAAATGTAGGGATCAAATCCCACTTGTTTAGGGACTGGAACAAGTGGGGCTTTCATTTCAGAAACAGCTGGAAAAACACAGGTGCAGAGACATTTCTGACCAGAAGTTTATGCAGGGAAAATATAAAAAGGTTATTTCAACCTGACAGGATTTAACATTGAGAGAGAAATTGACCTCTTTTACTGCAGCACCTCTGAAAACCACCACCTTTTGGTTTGATCTTTTTTTACCTCCTCGTTTTTCAAAGGCCCCTTCTTTTCCCAAAGGGAAGAGGTTCTATGCTTAAAAAGAAAAATTCTTCTGTGACTTATTGATGTAAATCTTTCCAGAAATCTCCCAGAAAAAATGGCTGGACACCCTCTCGTGCAGTCACACGGTGATATGATTCGGTTTGGTGAGCGGCCGGGAGAGAGATGCCCATGAGGAGGAAACACACAGAATAAATGGGATGCAAGTTAGATGCATGAATTGCTGCAGAGAAACGGAGAGAGAGAGGTGAGTGTGATAAATCTGTGTCACCGACTGCCCGTCTCCCATCGCTGAACACACAGACACACACACACACAGACACACACACACACACACACACACACACACACACACACATATATAAAGAAAAAGTCCACAAGCAAATGTGCTGCATTTCCTAGGAGAGAGGTGCTGCACTATGCATGGGGGGGGGGGGGGGGGGGGGGGGGGGGGGATCATCATGTATTCATGATATCTGAAGTAGACACCTTCAGTATACAATGAAAAAGAATAAATCAGACTGGTTTGGAGTCCACAGAGGAAACCAGCTTCATACGCTGAATAAGACGACTCGGCCAAGACTGGGTGGACAAAATAAGAAGGAAAACCATATAAAGAAATATGTATTTATAATTCTAGTTCTAATTTTTCAATCTAACTGTCTTTTTTCACATCTTTCTCTCAGACTGTTTTAACTTTTTTATCCATACTTGTATTTTCTTAATTTGTCATGAACGTAAAGCACTTTGGATCAAGTCCTCTTATTTTTATCATGCTACATATATTAATCAATATAATCCCAAAACTTACTCATATCCATGCTGTTTCAATATACATACAAATGTTCCTTTATGCTCTGAAGCTTCCAGTTGTTGACAAATTGAGTGATTGAGATACTTTATTTGTGATCATATCTAGTCTGTGACATAATGATTCCCTGATATATATATATATATATATATATATATATATATATATATATTTATGTATACAGTATATACCAATCATATTAATAATAACAATTATACCTGCCTGAACTCTCCTGAAAAGTGAGAACAAATCCATCGAAGTTGTTGTAGCCATCTGAGGTGAACAGGATGTGCAGGAGGTTCCCGGAGCTTTTTATTGGTGGAGGCAGCCGATCCCCACAGAACCGGCCAATCACAGGGGAGCTCAGGTCGTGGCCGTCGCGCACCTCCACGTAGTCGTATCGACACGTGTGGTCGGACTCCAGACTGAGCAGAGAAAACCTGCAGCACAAACACACAGAGTTGTGTTATGGTGAGGTTATAATCTTTGTGTTGTTTTGGTTGTATCTTGCTTACAAACACACAAACCAACCAACAAACAAACAAACGCATGGGGGCTGGATCAGAACCTCATTGGCTGATGGTAGAAATTATCCCAGTCATTCATAAAGAACATGGCTCTCACTGTCACCGTCCCTGGTAAGTTTACAGTCAGACAACTTACTAATCATCACTTATCATGTGCAGGGACTCGGCCCTTCCCAGCATGCACCACACTCCCATGTTGGTCCCACTACTGCACTAACACTCTTTAGATCCCATGTCACTTCCTGTTACAGGTATTTACTCCTCTCTCTAATCTCAACACTTGCTTTCCAGTGAGATCCGATTATGCTGCTCATGTGCAACTTGCTGATTCGCTGTGTTTATGGTAAATATTTTCCCGACTGGAGCCAAAACGTGACCCCGAGGAATTCAGGAGGCCGAACGCAGACAGTGACTTCTTCTTCTGACTGCTTGACTCACTCTGGTGTCACCAGGGGCTCAGCAAGGCCTCTCAGAAACACGCTGGGCTTTTCAGATTAACTACATACTCTCTCTCTCTCTCTCTCTCTCTCTCTCTCTCTCTCTCTCTCTCTCTCTGTGCTGTGGAGCAGTGGCGTTCACCTGAGCTCGATGCTTCTGCCCCTCTGCACTTGCACCCTCCACTCACACCGGGCGTTTGTCGGGTAACTCTCCAGGGCCACGAGCCCCTGAGCTCGCTGGAGGACGCCTCCACATGCTGCAAGACAAAAAAAGACAAAAGTAAATTCATATTCTCACAGGGGAAATGTGTTTATAATGTGGCAGGTGGTGACATGATGGGAAAACAACCACCTAATCCACAAACCATGATTATTGACTATTGAGGTAATTAAGCAAAAACAAGATAAGGGAAATGCTCGAAGTGGATTTCTATCAATTACTAATTAGTGTTTAAGGTTTTATTTGGAATTTAAAAAGAATACACAAAGGTTTTCCTCCTTTAGCAAATCATCAGTTAATGAATCAGCCAATTTGATTAATCATCTTTATCAGTTTGACAGTGAGACAACACAGAGGTTGCTCAACTTGCTCAGGACAACAATGGCTCCTCTCTTGAGTGACGTCTTTACCACCAGAGCAAAGTTTCACAGTGAAAAGCAGGAGTGGCAACGAGCTCCACCTGTTTGTAAGAATCTATTATTAAACCATGAGCTTCACCAGCCCACACTTTATTCAAATCATTTAACTGCAGCAGCTTCGGTAACATTATGCTGATGATTATGTTTATTAAAAGAAAAAATTAGATACTACTCAAAATAAGGACGCTGTCGCCCCCAAGTGCTCATGTGGTGTATTACAAATGTGTAGTTGAAGTTTATAAAGGGTGACGCCACAGATTTGATAAAGATTACATCCCCTAAAATAACGTGTATATTTGTACATTATATATTATGATAAATATTGAAGAAATTTATCTTAAGTGAAGGATTATAAGTTTAGACTTGTAAATATTAAAATAAATGTCTAAATATACCTGCTGGAAATTATAAATTAAGATTGTAAAACTTTGAAAAACATTGAGACATTTTAATTTGTCGAATATATGTCGCAGTGACAGGCCACACTCACTTGTCAGAAGATGCATTTAAATTAAAAAATGTCATATGTTCACTAATCATATTGACACCAAACTGGCAAAAGCAGTGTCTGCCCCATGTGATCAATGATCAAACATCATGGATTAAGATCTAGACTATAGCAAGATAGGAGCTTACAGCGACTCACTTTTACAGGCCCCCCCGCTCCAGCCTTGGCGACACTCGGTGCAAAACTTCCCATCGACAAAGAAATCGTCGTTGGCCCTCCAGGTCCCGTTGTGGCAGGTTTTGCAGTTCTCGAACAGGCTGCAGCCTCACGGGGTCAAAGGGCACAAAGAGGACGACGGTAACGATTTCAGGGCATCGAACCAACAACACTTTGCACGAGCTGGAGTGAGGCAGTACCTGGGTGGATGATACAGGGGTCACACTGATCCAGAGCGTTGCGGCAGCAGGGGACGGTGTAACCCACCCTCGACCCTTTGGAGGGGCACCGGCACTGGATCAGCTGGTACTCACAACACGGACGACACATGACGCTCCACTCGGCGCTCGGGCAGGTGTCCCCTGTGGGAGCTGTGGGAACCAGACCAAAGACCGTTGGATCAAACTTAACAGGAAACATCTGACCTGTAAGTAATTGGTCGTGAGCTCGGGGCCCCCCGGGGCAGTTCCCTGCTTTGCTGTTACTACGCCCCTGGTTCAGATGAGGCCACAGCTTATTGTCATCGTCCCATGTTTAATACAACCCATCAATATCTATGGATTTCTGTGTTAAGTGTAAATAGCAAAGCCTCCCAGATATTGAACCCTGGTTAATACATCTGATATCTACATTTATTATTTAGGGTTGAACGAAGGTTGAAGCAGGAGAAGACACGTGTTGTCCTGATTTCAGTCTGTAGCACGAACTGAGAAGAAATGACTCATCATCAGGAAATACCTCCACAGTGAGTCAGCACGTCAGGAAAACAGGACTTTTCTGTAAAAGTCAGCAGAATTCTAACAAAATAAGAAGGAAATTCATACAAAGTTGTGTAAAGTAAGAACAACATTTGATCAAAGCTGCGATCAGTGCCTTTCTACTCACCACGTGGCCAAGCTGTGACACACAAACAGATATTTAAGAGGAGGCAGAGGAGCTCCGGGGCCACGTTCATCTTCCTCGTGAGGAACGGGAACATCTCAGCTGCAGCACACGTCCAACGAGGTTCAGAGAGAGAAGCTCCAGCTCCGGGTCAGATCATCCTCTCTGCTCAGAACACTGAATTCTTCCATCTCGGCAGAATGGACAGAAATCCTTAACCCATTCCTCCCGAGAGGTTTTCACTTGCTTTGAGAGTGTTCGACCTCCCAATCAGTGCTCCATCTGCAACTGGTTCCACTCTCTCTGCTCCCGTTATGAGCTCAGCCTGATCAGAGCCCACTGTGACTAACTGGGGGGGGGGGGGGGGGGGGGACACTCGCTGGCAAAGTGAGTGGAAAGAGCATTTGAGGGGAAATGAAGACAAGCTAATGAGAAAAGCAGTGATGAAGAAAGTCCAGAGGAAAAATATAAAGTCTGTCAGTTCAGGGAGAGGATTCAAGGAAACAGGTTGTTTTTTTTCTTGGAAGCTGCAGAAGCTTCTTCTTGTTCCAAACATTCAAAGTCATTAGAAATATAAACATGCACTGCACATGCACGAGGACAAACAAGTTTACTGATGTGTCATCCCCCACCAGCTGTCAGACGCCCGACATGACGGCGTCGCAGCTTCTTTGTAGACAAATACCAGATGTTTCCTGTAATGACCAACATCACAATGTGTATGATGTCAGTCTCTGTACCAGGGACCAGGGCTGCTTCTCCATTACCTAAGACATTATGTTACCTGGAAGATTCTGTGTTTTCATATCAGTTCTCATCTTCTGCATTACAGCAGGTTGCAGACGGAGAGATGAGACTTCAACTGCTCTTTAGAAAGACTTTTATCTTTTCTTTTGTTCTTGCAAGACAGGATTGAGACTTTATGGCTTCGGCTCTGTTCTTCATTGTTTTATGATCGTTCACAGAAATGCAACTCAGGTACCTTTGACACAAATTGCTTATGGGTGTGAGCAGTTGCTTTTGTCTGTCTGTCAGCTCTGTGATCCGCTGACAACCTGTTTGACGACCTATGTGAACATTAACTTTGCTCCATTGTCAGCTGAGCTGTGCTGCAGCCTGCTGTTGGATCAAAGGATAAGCGATATCCATGACAGACGGAGGGAGGACGTAGATCTCACACTGAATTGCATCAGTGAAAACCACAAAGTGTTCTAAAAAACATGTAGGACCGAGTTCAGGAGGAACAGGGAAACACCATTGATCGTATATGAAGATGGAAGACATGACTGCTCCCTAAAGGTGAAGCCAAAGCCTCTTGATCGCCACCTGGTGGCTGGTGGCAGTATAAAAGGTCCTAAATCCCTCAAAACAATTTAAAAAAAAATCTCAAAGATAGTTCCTGTAGTTTGAGGTACTTCTTCTCTCACTGATGTATTCAGGTGTTTACTTTCACACGTATAATGGATTTAATTACTTATTTGATGGTATAAAGACAAAGGGTGAGATGTTAAGTGTCTTTCAGCTCATTGCTGTTTTACAACTTGCAGCTTTGCTCTTCTGGTTCAGTCCCAGTTTGATGAGATGGCTGCTCAGGATATTTAACCACTTAGAACATGATTTTACAACATAACACATAATATAAAATGTTCCTGCACACAAGATAAAACTATGGACACTGAAAACGTGATGATAATAAACTAAGGGAATTCATCACAACCACACATACAGAAACACGAGTGGGTTCCTTTTGATTCTTGAAACCTCACATTGAGATCCTCCTTAAATGAGGCCCCAGTAGATAAAGGACAGATACTAAGATCTGCAGCAGCCACACAAACTTTGCAAACCTTTGTAGAAAACAAGCAATTAAACATTTGCTTTATTCATATTTGCGACAACTACTAAATTTATAGCCCAACGCAAAAATCGTTGACATGATTGTTACATTATTGTTCAAAATTAACGGCAATTTGAATGTTCAACATCCCTTTGATTAAAAATATGACAATCTGAATTAAATAGTTATATTTTAAACGTGATACCAAGTAAATATTTTCTCCCCTCCCGCTGAATAAAAAAAACGTCATAATTTCCTTTTTCCATTTTTCTCTTTTAAAAAAATATTTAAAAGAGGCCTCAAATGAATATGAGGGTTTAATTTAATATGTACAAATACAAATTACACCTCGAGTGAAGGTGTATGCAAGAAAAGAAGACCCACAAAACCCACTCTGATTCCACGAAGGAAAAGTATCACATCCTTTCACATTATTGCACCACATGGAGAAATGCTACACGCTCCTCAGCCGGCGGTCAAACCCCGACCCCATCGTCCTCCTCTGGAAGCAGCTTTTCTTTGGTTGAGTCCTGAGGCTCTTTGTGGGGGGTGCTCTTCATTTCTCGACTTTTCACGATAGTGTAGGCCGACGAGCCGCCGAGAACCATCATGTTACTGGTCCACCACAGCAGGCTTTTAGTGGACGAGTAATACACCACTGCGATGACAGTCTGCGCGCAGGCTTTCGCCGTCCCCGACACGTTGTGTGTGAGCGGACTGGTGAACTTGATCTGGAGACCCGTGACGTAGCCGATGCCGAAACCGAACACTCCTCCGAGGATCATCATGCCCCAGAAGCCCGTGTCGAAGATACGGGTGAAGCTGTAGATGCGCCCGAACTCTCCGAAGACGAGCATGAGCGGCAGGAAGAGGATGCAGGCGTTGATGTTGTTGTAGTAGGACAGTTTCCAGATGTTACCGTCCACGCATGGCATCACCTTCTTGGTGTAGATGGCATTGAGGCTGACACAGGCGCTGGCAACGACCCCGAAGAAAATCCCCGACAAGGAGAGGGACCCTGCTACACCTTCCTGGTCCACACCGAGCCAGAATCCACCTGAGAAGACACACACACAGGATATCAGAGACATCGGTACACAATAAAGCTTTTACATAACTTGAGTCATACAAATTATAAACTTTAATTTGGATTAATTGTAATTTTCAAGCATAAATTGAATTATTGATCAAACTAGAGCTGCGAAAATTCTTTGTTTCCTCTTTGTGAAAAAATATAATAATTTAATAGTTCCTCTCAGGTACTGGGAAGTTAACTTTTCCTGAAGCTTAAGTTTGTGTCACATCCTATAAAATGATAAAGTTTGCCGGATCTGCTGGACAGGAGACGTAAAGTGTAGGTTTACATATCAGCACTCATCTTGGGTCATATTTCCAAACATATACTTTCTGAGATGGCAACGTATCAGACACGGTTCATGTTGTGTTGACATAAAATGAACCATGAGTCAACAATGACTCAACGCAACATCAAATATAACTGCAACAATGGTAAATGTTGGACTGATAGGACTATGAAAATATTAGCCGTTTAAAGAGATAGAAACTTAAATGAATATGTGTGACTTTATTCTGGTAAAAGTACAACTTTATTCTAGTAAAACCACAACTTTATTCTGGTTAAACCAAGACTTAACTATAATAAAACCACAACCCTGTTTTGTTGTGATGACGCCTGAGGTGAATCGAACTTAAGATCTGTAACATTGGCAGGTTTTAGGTTCCGTCCCTGACCCGGTTGAGGATGACATATCAGATCATGACCCAGTTTACGACATATCAGATCCTCACCCAGATGAGGACATATCAGATCCTCACCCAGTTTACGACATATCAGATCCTCAACCCAGTTGAGGACATATCAGATCCTCAACCAGATGAGGACATATTAGATCCTGACCCAGATGAAGACATATCAGATCCTCAACCAGCTGAGGACATATCAGATCCTCAACCAGATGAGGACATATCAGATCCTCAACCCAGTTGAGGACATATCAGATCCTCAACCCAGTTGAGGACATATCAGATCCTCATCCAGTTGAGGACATATCAGATCCTCAACCAGATGAGGACATATCAGATCCTCAACCAGATGAGGACATATTAGATCCTGACCCAGATGAGGACATATCAGATCCTCACCCCAGATGAAGACATATCAGATCCTCAACCAGCTGAGGACATATCAGATCCTCAGCCAGATGAGGACATATCAGATCCTGACCCAGATGAAGACATATCAGATCCTCAACCAGATCAGGACATATTAGATCCTGACCCAGATGAGGACATATCAGATCCTCAGCCAGATGAGGACATATCAGATCCTCAGCCAGATGAGGACATATCAGATCCTCAACCAGTTGAGGACATATCAGATCCTCAACCAGATGAGGACATATCAGATCCTGACCCAGATGAAGACATATCAGATCCTCAACCAGATCAGGACATATTAGATCCTGACCCAGATGAGGACATATCAGATCCTCAGCCAGATGAGGACATATCAGATCCTCAGCCAGATGAGGACATATCAGATCCTCAGCCAGATGAGGACATATCAGATCCTCAACCAGATGAGGACATATCAGATCCTCACCCAGATGAGGACATATCAGATCCTCATCCAGTTGAGGACATATCAGATCCTCACCCAGATGAGGACATATCAGATCCTCACCCAGATGAGGACATATCAGATCCTCACCCAGTTGAGGACATATCAGATCCTCACCCCAGATGAAGACATATCAGATCCTCAACCAGCTGAGGACATATCAGATCCTCACCCCAGATGAGGACATATCAGATCCTCACCCCAGATGAGGACATATCAGATCCTCAGCCAGATGAGGACATATCAGATCCTGACCCAGATGAAGACATATCAGATCCTCACCCCAGATGAGGACACATCAGACACTCACATCTACCTTCAGGGACATCACAGTGTTATAAACAACCGACGGGACGTACCCAAGATGACGCCGCAGCAAATGACGGCTTGCAGGGACGTGGTCTGCTTCAGGATCACGTAGGACAGCAGCACGTTGAACACCGTGGTGAGGGAGCGACCCACCGTGTAGAAGGCCACGCCGACGTGCTTCAGGCACAGGTTGTTGAAGGTGATCATGCTGATGAAGACCACGGACAGGGGCAGCACCTCCCGGGCCGTCTTCAGGTCGAAGCGCACCGGCGGGAAGTCGATGAGCCACGGGCACAGTTTGGCCAGGACCTGCATGAAGCAGCACAGCACCACGGACACCGAGCACTGGAAGAACGTGACGAACAGCGGCGCGTCCAGCTCCTTGTTGTCCAGCAGGAAGTTGTTGAGGAACACCAGGGTGATGGAGATGAACCAGTACAGAGCCACCACCGCCGCGATCCGCAGCGCCTGGTACAGGTAGGTCTCCTCCCGGCCGCCCGGCTCCGACTCCCCGGAGCCCCACAGCGCCATCTTCAAGATGCTGAACCGCTTCATGTGAGTCCTGTTCATGGCGACACGGAGCGGGAACGTCCGGCCGGAGTTAGAGTAGCGGAGCATTTACATTTAGCTGCTGAAGCTAAGTGCTAACAGGGAACTTCATGGTCATGACTTCCGGCTGGGGCAACAACAACTCACACTTCCGGTGGGATATACTTCAGAATAAAAGCCCCCCACCACCTCGCGTACTAATTCAAAACAACTGCTTTAAATTTGAAGGCCCAAATATAGAGCACGTCAGGGTATCAAGTAAAAAACAAGAAAGAAAACTACGATGATATCAGTGCAGTATACAAAGTTTGTTTTTGATTGAATATTAGGAGGAACAAATGCTAATTTTACAACAATAAAGTCGTGATTAACCAAGAATAGTGATAAAGACAACTTGTTTATAGGAGATAGGCAGCAAGGAGAACCCATGCTCGCAGACGTCCACTTTATTCTTCTACGAGTACAACTTCATTCTGGTACAAGTACGACTTTATTCTTGTACAAGTACCACTTGTATATTTTAATATACAAAAAATTAAGCAAAAGCAAAACAACAAGCCTCATGATGAAGGAGCATGTGGAATAAAATGCTATACATTTTGGATTCAAGTTTTACACTGCACCGAGCCACATGTTTACATTTTGTCTCATAACACACGACTTTTCACTGAATGAGTCACTAAATGTTTTATTTTGACGGCAGGTGCCCCAACCAGAAATCGTGAGCGAGACAACTTCCGCATCTGAACTAACTCTCTATATTAATTCAAAGACACAGGCTCCTCATAATAACACATTTATCGTTCTAATTTCTGCACTTTTCTTTACAAATAATAATTCCAGGTTGTTATTTTTGAAACTAGTTTACTCATCCATCCATTTCCTCTCTGCTCCATCTAAAAGGTGCACTGAAGCATTTACCCTCTCATCCAATTACCAACCAGATATATAACCTGCTGAAGAGTTAATCACGTTTATATTTGCATGTTTTCTCGGATTCAATGCTGTGATATTTAGACAAATGTCTCCATACCTTCAGCTGTCCCGGATTCGTCTGTACGTGATGCCCAGCCGGAGGAATCTTCAACGAGGAAGTGCGTGTGCTGGTGCTGCTCCTCCCACGAGGCGACAGGACAGGTGGAGCAGGAACAACCACAATATCCTGTTGAACCAACACCTCCTGCCACGTCAGGGGACAATACTAGGGATCTGAGGGAGGATTAAAATGAATTAAATGGAATCATTGACAGTGAAGTTCATTATTTACCTAAGTGCTGGTTTCCATGTGGGTTGATGTGTGCAAAGGCATGAGGGGGATTTTAATGTATTGGGATCTGTTGGTTTTAAATCAGAGCATCCCACCCTAAAGATAGGAAATCCTTATTGATTTGAGAATTCTACAGGTCACCAAGGAAGAGGATATGAATGATGAATGCTGTCATCAGTCAGCAGAGGATTGAACAGGAAAATCAATGAATGATATAAGATTCGACCGGATGCAGGAGTCGTGACGTATCTTTGTGGTATTTTAAAGCAACGTGCAATCAAACAAATTAAGGTTATTATTCGAATTAATATAATAAATTATTCTACATGAGAGACTTTTCTTCCAGTTGTCATTCATGTCTGATTCCCCGTCACTGACTTTAAATCATGTGTGTGTGTGTTGTAGAAGGGAAAAGCACATTGTGAGTCTCATGCTGTGTGTTGTGCAAAGGCAGCAACAGGTATTTATGGGTTTTTTATCCACCCCGCCTGTACTACTGCCTCCGGACAGGAGGTGGCAGTAAAACATCAGAAATGTTAACTGTGTCTGTAGAAACTCAGGTGTGCACACACACACACACACACACACACACACACACACACACACAAACACACACACACACACAAACACACACACACACACACACACACACACACATGCACACAAACAACTAGACAACAAGTACTTGCATAGTGATGTCGACCTGTTTTACACTATAAGTTAAATGAAGCAACATATAGTGTAAAACAGTTTCTACATTTGAATAGCCTCAAACACCACATCAAGATACACCTGATGAGAGAAGTGTTAAGCCTGTTCGTTTATCCTAAATATGAGAAGATGAGCCGAACTCGGTTTGTTCAATCAAGTATTTATTTAGAAAGCAATGAAAGGTAACAATCAGCAAAGCAATGGGCATCCAACAAGTCCCATCAGAACACGAGACCCATCAGAACGCATCAAACAGCCGGCGCCTGTCTATTTTATAACAGTAGATCTTGGTTCTTCCTCCTCAGGCGTAGCTCCTCCTTCTTGGCTTTGGAATGAGGAAGTGACAAGTCTCAAAATATTCATCTCTTGACCAGCCTTGACACAGCTGATGGCATGTGGGCCAACGGTGTTGACAATTGGAGAGAAGATTATTGTGTTCTTGCTATATCAAAACAATGTTCTGTTTGTACAGACATTCAAAACAATTTAACCAAAACAACGAAACAGCATTGTGACGCAGACACATTCTAATTTTCAAGATTAAACACTTGGAAGGAAAGGGTTATTATTAATCATTTGCGTGAAGGCCTTATCTGGCTCAAACTACTTCTATCTTTATTCATTTAGAGTTGAGTTAGACACAGACTATAGCTAAAATATTGAAATCCTAACAGAAGCCTACAGTTATACTTGCTGTACTTTTTATTTGATGTACTCTAAGTACGCCCAAGTTTACAATAGATATCAAGACACTTTTAATGTCTCTACAAGCTCTACAACACCTTATTTTCTTAATTCTATAGAAGTGGCTGCAAAATCATAAAAACCTCCACCCACCCAGGTGCAGCTGCTGACTGCCTAAAACCCATTTCATGTGGGATTTAGTTGTACTGATTCCCGTTATACTTTCTGAATATCTGAGTGTGTGCTCTGCGTTTCATCTGCACTCATTTGTTGTCATGTGTAGTTTTTAGTTTAGTTTAGTTAGTTATTGTTCTGGAGGAGGAAATTCCGATTCAGTGCACTAACCCAGTGACGTACAGTAAAAGGGCGAAGCTGGCTTATCAGTTGAATGTCTCATTAAGTGCTTCTACGGCTTCAGGTCGACTATTTGCCGACGAGGGCCCTGTTGTTTCTCATGTACCTGCGTCCTGGTAGCATCACAGAGAAGTGGCAGTGGATTGGGTGGGTGTTGTCAGGTGTGGGAGGACGTATGTTGTTGGCAGCAGTGTGTGTGTTACATGTTTGTTCGCCTGGTTTGTGACACAGCTCCTGTTGAAGAAGCAGGTGGAGCAGTGGATTCCAGCTGAGTGCAGTCGCTGCTGTCACAGCAGAGCATGACACATTTATTTCTCCATGCTGCTTTCTAAATATCTTGATAAGAGTGTCTCACTAAAAGATAGCGACTGTGAGTTTAACCTGCTCTTCACTTTCCGGTAGCAACCCTGAAGTTGCTGGAAATCTGCTGTGAGCGAACGCTGTGTTTTTGTGTTACACACAGAATCTTCTTCAACAATACACAGGTGCAGTCAGTTTGCTGGTGCAGCAATCTTCCTGCAGGAGCACAGGCAGCGTGTGTGCAGCCTGACTCAGCCTGTGCATCCATCAGAGGGCGTCTGACCCCTCGTTGTTCCCCCCTCTGCTCCGGCTTTTCAAGAAGAATCATGTCACGCTGCAGCCGAGTTTAGTATTCACATTACTGTCCTGCCCTCCGGACCCCTGGCAGCTGACGAGAGTTGATTAAGCAAGCACAAAGAGTGAGGGAAGGTGCTGCAGGTGAATCCTGAAGCATCTCCACTGTGTGTGTGTTAGCACAGCTCCATCCAACATGTCAGTGTGTGACCAACATGTCAAATAAGAAATGACTTTCAACTCCAAAAGGAAAATTAAGGCGCCACTATAAAGTCCAGCCAAGTAATTTTCTTCTCATGTGTACGCAAGATAGTTATTTGTTTGCATAAGACAAATAAGTTGCACACACAAGAAATACAAAATAATATATCAATCAATCAATCAATCAATCAAATTTTATTTGTATAGCCCATATTCACAAATTACAATTCATCTCATAGGGCTTTAACAGGGTGTGGCATCCTCTGTCCTTAACCCTCAGCAAGAGTAAGGAAAAACTACTAAAAACCCTTTTAACAGGGTAAAAATATGTAGAAACCTCAGAGAGAGCCACATGTGAGGGATCCCTCTCCCAGGACGGACAGAAGTGCAATAGATGCCACGTGCTGGAAAACATCATCAATAATCAAAGTCTCTAGCAGCATTTGATGAGGGTAGACATCCCGAAGGACAACCCCAACATGACATGCCAAGCAGTCCCGCTGCAAGCACAGTCCATGGTCAGCAACCATCCAGACCACGATCCACCATCCAGACCAGACGCCACTCCAGTCCTCAGTCACCGTCCACCGCCGCCCACCAGGACCCATCACAAGCCACCACCGCGGTCCTGGTCCACCGCCCGTGCCCAATGCCAACGCGACACAGGGTCCGCCACCAGCACCACGATCAGCCCAGAATCCGCCACAATGGATCCACCACCGCGACCCCCGGTGTACGATCCACAAACCGCAATCCATGGTGCGGCCACAGAGGCCCTGGATCTGCGGGTGATAAAGCAAAGGGATTCCGGGGAAGGGGGATAGGGATGGAGAAGAGGAAGGAGAAGCTGGAAAGAGAAGCTCCGTGTGTCATGTGTCATAAAATAGAACAAGTAACGTTCTGGCGCACTAATTAGCTCTAACTATAAGCTTTATCAAAAAGGAAGGTTTTGAGTCTACTCTTAAATGAAAAGATGGTATCTGCCTCCCGAACTGAAAGTGGTAGATTATTCCACAGCCGAGGGGCTTGATGGCTAAAAGCTCTGGCTCCTACTCTTTTTTTAGAGAATTTAGGGACGACAAGTAGGCTTGAATTCTGGGAGCGGAGTGCTCTAGCGGGTTTATAAGGTACTAACAGCTCTTTAAGGTAAAAAGGCGCCATATTATTAAGGGCCTTGAAGGTGAGGAGGAGAATTTTAAATTCTATTCTAGATTTAACTGGAAGCCAGTGTAGCGACGCTAATACTGGAGAAATGTGCTCTCTTCTCTTTGTTCTCGTCAGGACACGTGCTGCGGCATTTTGGACAAGCTGTAGAGTCTTTAACGACTTACTGCTGGAGCCAGATAATAATGAATTACAGTAGTCCAGTCTCGATGTAACAAAGGCGTGGACTAGTTTTTCTGCATCTTTTTGGGAAAGGACATGTCTAATTTTGGAAATATTACGTAAGTGGAAAAAAGCGGTCCTAGAAATTTGTTTTAAGTGAGAATTAAAGGATAAATCAGGATCAAAGATCACTCCCAAGTTCCTGATTGTTTCATTGGAAGCAAGGGCAATGTCGTCTAGCGCAGCTATATCATTAGATAATGCATCTCTAAGGTGTTTGGGGCCAAGTATTATAACCTCTGTTTTGTCTGAGTTTAATAAGAGAAAATTGCGGGTCATCCAGGTTTTTATGTCCTTGAGACATGTTCGAAGTTTAGTTAATTGATTACTTTGTTCAGGTTTTATTGACAAATATAACTGGGTGTCATCCGCATAGCAGTGGAAATTTACCGAGTGTGTCCTGATAATGTTTCCTAGTGGAAGCATATATAATGAGAATAAAATTGGGCCGAGCACAGAGCCCTGTGGAACACCATGGTTAACTTTGGTGCGCACAGATGACTCATCATTAATTTGCACAAATTGGGAGCGATCAGAAAAATACGATTTAAACCAGTTAAGGGCGGTTCCATTAATGTTAATTAACTGTTTGAGTCTTTGTAATAAAATTTGATGGTCAATTGTGTCGAATGCTGCACTGAGATCTAACAGAACGAGGACAGACACAAGTCCCTGATCTGAGGCTATTAAAAGGTCATTAGTGACTTTTGCCAAGGCTGTCTCTGTACTGTGATTGGCTCTAAACCCCGATTGAAAGTCTTCATATATATTATTTTCCCGGAGAAACTCACACAGCTGATTGGCAACAACTTTTTCTAAGATTTTAGAGACGAAGGGGAGATTAGATATTGGTCTGTAATTGGCTAAAACCTCTGGGTCTAGGGTGGGTTTTTTGAGTAGGGGTTTGATGACAGCTATTTTAAAAGACTGTGGTACATAACCTGATGATATTGACAGATTGATGATGTTAAGTAACGAACTATCAATTAGGGGCAGAATTTCTTTAAGTAATTTGGTAGGAATGGGATCTAAGATACAGGTTGTTGGTTTAGAACCTGAGATTAATTTGGTAAACTGATCACGGGTGATCAGAGAGAAGCTGTCTAAGTAATGGGTAGGATTCTCAGCCGTTTCTGAGATCTCTGTTGTTGGGAGGGTATTAGTGCCAATTGAGGGCAGGAGATGGTTGATTTTATTTCTAATAGTTTGAATTTTATCATTAAAAAAGGTCATAAAGATATTGCTATTTAGGGATCGAGGAATACTGGGTTCGGTGGAGGTGTGACTCTCTGTCAGCCTGGCTACAGTGCTGAAGAGAAACCTGGGGTTGTTTTTATTCTCTTCTATTAGTTTTGAATAGTAGGCGGCTCTTGCTTTGTGGAGAGCCTTTTTATATTCTTTAACACTATTCTTCCAGTCTATTAGATTTTCAACATGGTTGCTGGAGCGCCACTTCCTTTCTAGTTTTCTTGATAATTGTTTTAACTCATTTGTCTGGGAATTATACCACGGAGCTAATTTACTATGTTTGACATTTTTCTTTTTTAGAGGCGCTATTGAGTCTAATATTAATCGTAATGAGTCTGCAGAGCTATCGACGAGGTGGTCGATCTCAATGGAGCTCAGGGTTTTAAAGAATTTGTTGTTTATATCTACTGCTAATACGGGTTTAAATGTAATTGGGATTATTTCCTTAAATTTAGCTACAGCACTATCAGGTAGACATCTAGAAAATGAATTTTTTATTAGTGGCATATATTCAGTTATTGAAAAATCAAAGGTTATTAAATTATGGTCTGATAGAACTGGATTGCGCGGAAGTACTGTTAAATTTTCAATTCCGACACCGTACGATAATACAAGGTCAAGTGTGTGGTTACCACAATGAGTAGGTTTGTGCACACACTGACTGAAACCAATAGAGTCTAGTATTGAAATAAATGCTACGCTAAGGCAATCTTTATTATTATCAACATGAATATTAAAGTCACCAACAATAATAATTTTATCGGTCTTTAGGACTAAGTTTGATAAAAACTCAGGGAATTCCTTTAAAAATTCAGTATAAGCCCTGGGAGCACGGTAAACTACGGCAAATATGATTGGCTGTTGGTGGTTCCTGGATTGGCGTGGAAGACTAAGAACCAGACATTCAAATGATTTGTAGCTGAGTTTAGGTTTAGGATTAATTGATAGACTGGAGTTAAAAATAGCAGCAACTCCACCTCCTCGCCCAATTTCTCTAGGAACCTGTGAATTGATATGACTGGGGGGAGTAGATTCATTTAGACTGACATATTCATCAGGATGTAGCCACGTCTCAGTGAGGGACAGTAAATCTATGTTGTAATCGGAGACTATTTCATTAACTAAAAGAGCTTTTTTTTTCCAGTGATCTAATGTTTAAAAGACCACATTTAAAAGTCTGGGTTTCCTGTATTGTTTCAGAGGTTGTTTTTATTTGTATTAAATTTTTGTGTGGAGTTCTCGCTCTGTTATTGTTTAATTTCAATAATTTAATCGGACGGTGAACAGACACAATCTCTATGGGGTTTTGTGATTGATCCAGAGGGAGCGCAGAGAAGTGTTTAGCACTGCAGCTCTGCTTCCTGGTCCCAACTATGGGTTGTCATGTAATAGACTGAGTAATATTCCTAGATAAGAGAGCTGCTCCATCCCAAGTGGGATGAACGCCGTCTCTCCTAACAAGACCAGGTTTTGTCGAAAAAGTTAGCCAATTATCTATAAAGCCCACGCCGTTTACAGGACACCACTTCGACAGCCAGCGGTTAAAAGACAACATGCGGCTAAACATGTCATCACCTGTTGTATTAGGGAGCGGGCCAGAGAAAACTACTTTGTCCGACATCGTTTTAGCAAAAGCACACACGGACTCAACATTAACTTTAGTGATCTCCGACATGCGAAGCCGGGAGTCGTTGCTGCCGACGTGAATTACGATTTTATTGTATTTACCTTTTTTAGTTTTAGCCATTAACTTAAGTTTAGATTCGATGTCGCCGGCTCTGGCCCCTGGGATACAATTAACTATAGTCGCTGGTGTCGCTAACCTGACGTTTCTCAGAACCGAGTCGCCAATAATCAGAGTCTGTTTATCAGCGGGTGCCTCGCTGAGTGGAGCGAATCTATTTGAGACGTGAGCTGGTGGCTCTTTAATCGTGGGCTTTTTAAGTCTAGCACTATGCCCCCTCCGGGTTGTCACCCAGCTGCCCTGCGCTCCCGGCTGCACGGGACTAGTCTGGGGACTGCTAGTTAAGGCTAAGCCACGTGATAAGCTAGGTGGCTCCGTGGCTAGCGGGAGCCGGCTAACTACAGCTAACGGAGTTTCTAAGCTGCTGAGCCGAGCTTCTAAGTCGCTAAGCCGAGCCTCCATCGCTATCAACACACTACATTTATTACATGTACCACTACTGTTAAGGGAGGCAGAGGAGTAAGTAAACATAAGACACTCGGAGCAAGAGAGAGCAGTGGAGCAACAGGGAGAGAGAGAAGACATCGGTGCTATAGAGCTGCGAGGGTGAGCTCAAACAGAACACAGAATCACTAAGCACGATAGAGTAAGGGTTGGTATGTGCGAGTGTTTAACTACAGACCGGTGATTTTAGCTGTAGTGCTACAGAGAAACAGTTGTGTTTTAGCAGCGGAGCTAATTCGCAGAGCGACCACCACCAGTGGCAAGAAAACAGGAAATGACGCAGCACGCTTACCATCTATCAACCAAGTCAACCTGTATATAAGCTACAGAGATAATGGAAACTGTGCATGTGACATAGGAGGAAAGAAGAATATCAGCTTATAGCTTAAAGGACACATACCATTTTATTATAAACCGTTTAAGCATCAACAACATAAGAATTGTCATCCCTCCACTTCCTTGACTGGTTATAAAGACCAGTGTGGGGGGGACTTTGTCCTATTGATCTTGGATTTTGATTACAATGATATATCATATATTTCTATAACTGTCAATACCGTCATTATTGCTCCCTTCATGTCTGTTGGACATTTTCTTCAGTATAAATACTTCAGACACTGATCCACTCTCCAATTACTGATGGGAATATTTTATTTTTCTTCCCCTGATAAAAGCTTTTGTTTAGTTTCTCCTCACTCTTTCTGAGGGTGAAGATGTGAGGATGTGAAAATGAGCCAAACAAATATAATTTGATTGACAGCCACAGAACTGCCTGATGCTTCACTTTAACACTTTAAAACCTCCAGATTATTCTCATGTTGTGTGACTCGCGTTAACTTTGATGAGCCTTTGCAAATTGTATCTTATAAAAACGGTCGTAATGAATTCCATCGTGAAGCGTCTGCCTCCTGAGAGACGATATTTCACATTCCGTCCAGATGGCACCTTTACAACAGGAAGTGATCTATGATTCCTCCAATGATTGTTCCGAATAATTAACATTTAATGCGAAACACTAATCCTGCGTCTGATGTACGGGCTGAGGAGATCTAATGTGCCATATATCACAGATTGTAATCACAGAAAGAAACGACACCTTTATGAAGACGTCACCTTCTTCTGAAACATGACATAGATCAGTCAACCTGTTGTGATGCTGCCGCTCTGTCGGCTCAGATCAATCAGTGGAAAGAGCCACAGTCAATGAGCAGCGGGTGAAATATCACCACGAGCTCCGTGAATCCCCACATGTTTGCGTCAAGGGCAGAATTTACAGGCTTTGATTCCCCCCCCCCCCCCCTCCCGCAACCCTTCTGTTAAATGTCAAGGGCCTCGTTCAACAAACGTTTGTGAAAGACGACCACTTGATAATCAAAATGACAAATGTGCTCGTCTTGAAAAACCTCTTCAATGCTGTTTGCTCGAGTGTCACGAGCGAGAGGCGCATCGGGTTGTGTCCTTTACAGAACTCTGTGTGAGGCCCCTGCAGCAGATGAGGGGGGCATGGAGAGCAACACGAAAAAATAAAGACACAAAAAAGAGGAGGAGCGTGAATTTAGAAATATAATGAAATAGAGAAAAACTTGAGAAAAGTTCAGTAAAACACAGCTTCTTGTTTCCTGCGAGGCGGGGGGGGGGGGGGGGGGGGACCAACCTTCACATCCTGTGGTGAAGCAAATCAACAGCATGGGATTCGACTTTGGTGACATTTTGTTTGTACCGTATTTGTACAGTTTGGACTGTACCATCTTTTCCAGAAAGTGGGACAGGGCCGTGGACAGTTGTTTAGCGGGGGCCAATACGCCAAGATTAAACATATAAGAAGATGATTATCATAATTAAATCAGCTTGAATAAAACATAATTAGCTTCAGAGCAGTTTAGCTCCTCATCCGTCTTCAGTGTCCCACACCTGTTGTGGAGGACATTCCTCACTGTGACCAGGATCCCTTGGAATTCTGATCAACTCTCTTTAAATCAACATTAAACAAAGCAACTGGGAAAAAACCCACATCATTCTGTTATTTGTTAAAGTCGGATGATAAATGATTAATTGGTGGAAGAGCCGAGTGAATAGAAAAGTCCAGGAAGCAGCTTTATCCCAGCCTTCCCCCCCCCCGTTTTTTCACTGGAGCATTGGGTTATTTATTATTAATGACACCGCCATCATTAAATGAGGCCGTTGTGACCACAGCCTCAGTACCAGCACGGAGAAGTTAATGCTCCAGTCGAACTGAGCCGCCCAGTGAGCAGTGGGAGCTGATATGGGGCCGGTGAGGCCGGGATGTGACACAGTTCACGAGGCAGATTCATTTCAAACAACATAAATCATCCTCCATGTTTGACCAACGCTGCTTTTACCACTTTGATTTCTGTGGTTCTGACAACTTTCTGTTTTCTCCCTGCAATAAGCTGTGTGAGTGTTGAAGTAGGCTCGAAAAAAAAGATAAAGGAAAGAGAACAAATTGTAGAAACACACACTAATGCGCCCTGGATTTATTTTGCAATGAAAACAAAACTCTACAAATCCTTCACTGATATTAAATTACAGAACTACCTGAACAAACAGCTTCGGCTTTGAAGAGAGTTTAAAGGAGAGTCTGAGTTGAGGCGCATGAATCTCAATTACAATTTTTATGTTGTTTCCCAACTTATTTTCTACTGAGTCATTGCAAAACTTTATTTTTTTACTTACAAATCCCCGTAAGGATGAGAACAGCTCATGTTTCTAAAAATGCAACTTAAACTTCTACAGAGAAAAAGAAAAACGGACTCTGGCACCTTCATGTGTTCCAGTGTGCATTATTTCATCTGTAATTTACATTGATTTAATTCACTGAAAAATACAAAATAAAAGCACAATCAACTTAAATATCCATTTATTTTGTGTAACTACATGACAGAATGAAATAGTTTCCATGCAAAATCTTTTATAGTCCTGTTTGATTATCTAAATGAGCTACTTAGCATTCCGGCTTTTATTTACTAGCAATAAAACACCTTTAGTTTTATTCAGAGGTGACGCACATTATTTACCGACATGTCATATTGATTTAAAACAGATAAACAACAACAACCTGAGTCATTCTTCTTTGAAGACTGTTGAGAAAGACAGGAACAAATTGTGCAATAGAGAAAATACTAAAAACCTGTTTTACCTTCCCACCAAAGCTTTTAGTGTTGGTTCCCATCACGCCACATATCACTGGGAGATTTTCTGCCTTTTCTCACAATATATCTTCACTTTCATTGTTCACCTGCGAGTCCAAAACCTCTCGAGTGCCGAGCTAATGGCAACAATCCCCCATGAGGGGACATTTCATCGGCCATCATGGCACATAAAACATCCCAACCTTGTAAAAGTTTTAGAGCCAAGAAAGGACGACGTCCTCCCGAAGAACCAAGATCATAAAACATGAATGAGCCGTCCTCTCAGAATGAAATAGTACGATAGAGCTAATAAGAATCTCGTTAACTATTCAGTGTATACGCTGGCCATCGTCCTCTTGGCTCGGCTACATGAAATACAGCTGCCGTGCGTGGTGTGTGCAGATGTTGTGTTCGTCACTGTCAGACTGTGTGATGATGACTCATCCTCCTGTGAGTCGCACAAAAGGAGCAGCGCGATGACAACGCTGCTGTCGTTCTGTTTAGGAAACTCATCAGTTATCCTCTGTGCTCCTGTTCATTCGTGGAGAGGGCAGGTGTCTATCCCAGCATGCACTGGGGGAGGGCGATACACCTTCGATAGGTTAGCAGTCAAACAATATAACACAGAAACTCAAACACATTATCAACTAAAGTAAAGTCACAGTTAAAAGAGAGAAAGTGAAGCAAATCCTGAGAGATTAAAATTTTCTTTTTGCTTTTGTGCTGATTTATTGTTCTGCTGTTTTCTTTGAAGTCAGCGATATTGGTATAAACTCTGTACAACTCAAGCTACAAGGTTATGTAAGTTAATAAACCATATAAATTATAAAAAGTACTGAAGTTGTGTTATAATTGAAAACCCTGCTAAATAAATACATAAAACACACGGATCCCAAAGATTTTTATTTACAGAAACTTAAACAATAAACACTATTTGCTCTGTTTTGTTATTTTTGCCCCTCTCTGGTGCCACCATGTGGTAACAACAAGTATTTCCTCCTACTTAAGAAACTTGATAAATGTGATGAGGTGAAAGACAGAAACCTTGAAAAGATGGATCCTCTGAATGTTGTGCTGGTGCATAAACAGCCGTTACCTTTGTGTACTTATTGATATTTCACATCTTAGGAACATCATGCTACAACAACGTTTATCTTCCTGTTGTGCAAGATCTAACGCTGGCATGTGTTGTTTGTTATATCGAACATGACTCACCAGTGAAAAGAAGGAGAAGAAAGGCCAGCTCCTTCAATGGGAGCGCAGTCAATCACACACAGACGTATAACAACCGAGCAGTTATATCATAGTTTCCTGAAACATTCATGATTCAAGCCTCATGACACAAGAGAAAAACATATAAACACAAATCGTTTCCATTTGTTTTACTCATTTCTGGTTGAGTTAATAAAACTACTCGGTCCCGGGGATTGGAACCAAGCACGTGAAGTGCATGAGAGTGCTTTACAAAGGTCACGAGCCGAGCAGCTCACCGACTGACTCACTGGTTACAACACCGCTAATGAAGCTAAAGTGGTTGTGTACTGCACGCTGGTGTTTCCACTCTCCTGCACTGCTGCCCACGGGCTTGCTTAATTATCTCCTTTGTTTGAGATTGGTCTCACACCAGCCTTGAACGTGTTGTTAGCGGGGTGAATGAGCCGTTTGTGCTTGATCGATAATAGGACTCTTGTGTTTCTCTCATTCAATCATTCCCCCTTTTTTTGTGTTGTTTTTTTGTTGCTTTCCAGCTTCATTTCCAAGTTTCTCTGAGGCCTCAGCTTTACACCCCTGAAGGAGGGTTACCCTGCACAAAGAAATCACCTGTGATTTCATTATTCATATTTTCATCTCTCTCTTCCATTAGGAGCTGAAATGCGTCATCAGGCCTCTTCTCCTGTTTGTAGTGTGGAGTGCAGTGCCATGTCAGGAATGTGGTTTTAATGTGACTGCTTCTAAATTGTTAAAATACCAGAAGAAGGTTTGTTAGTGTTGAAGGTTGCTCTTCTAACAAGGTCCGACCGGGGGGGTTACCCAGGGTTCCATTGTTGGACCATTGTTGTCTCAGCCCAATTGCTCTTGAAATTCAAATTTCATTTCATTGATAAAGGATATCTTAACTGATTTAACATTCAAAATAAAACTTTATAATAAAACACAACATTCTCACCACTAGAAGATTCCTGTGAGTTCATGTAAGCTGCCGATCTACTCCAACGCCCTAGAGACAAGGAAATGATCATCACAACAAAAATCTCTCTGGACACGGAGCCAGTTTCCCTAACCGGGCAACGAGTAGAGATCCGAAAGAACCAGCTGAGCTTCTCTGGGAAAACAGACAATTTGTTAACTAGATGCTCACAGTTCATCTACCTTCTGAGAAGACTCCGCAGCCCTGGTGTCAGCAGGAAGATTCTCTACATAAGCCTTGTTGAGAATGTTCTAACAAACCCATCTTCCAGCCCGGTTCGGTCATTTTAACTGTCGGACCAAAAGCAAAGCGTTCAGACATTGCACTGATCTGTAGCAAGATAGTTGGCAGACGAGAAAAAGACCTTTGAACCAACTTTTCACTGAGACACTGGGAGAACTCTCGTCCTCTCAGCAGCCAGTTTGAGCTCCTGAACTCTGGGAGACGCTACAGAGTTCCTCTGACGACAAAAGATGTTTTCAAAAAGCTTTTTCATCCCGTGTGCCACAGACCTTCTTATCTCAACATAGCCATCGCCGTGTTTTAACCCTCAGTCTCTGTGTCCTACTTTTTAAGGGTTTGACTGTTAAAGTGTCTCAGCTCTGAAAAATCTTTGCACTTTTACCCTCAACACCAAACTGCACTTTTAACTGCTTTTAAACATGATTTATTTTACACCAGTTGCACATCAACCCACAGAAACTGAATCGATATTTTAATTTTGATGAACTGTCCTTTCACCTGTTCGTCTGATTTGAAGTTGTACTGGTGAGCCGAATGCAGTATTCCACACTTGGTAGATGATAAAGTTATTTTCCTTCGTACCTTTTTCCCGATGTGAGTGTGTATTGTATGTGTGAATGTGTCTCGAGGGTGTAGCACAGATCTTTAAGTGCTGTGGTGATGCCCTCAGACTCTATAGATCATCTGAATTGTTTGTGATAAACCTCATTGTACAGTTAAGGTGAATCAGCAGCTGTGATCTGAACACGATCAGGATACGAACAACAAAACCAAAAGTATATATGCAGCTTTCCTCTTCTGGCCCCTTGTGCTGTGGGAAAAAACTGCTACTGTGAAACAAGTCAAATGTAGAACTGCACAAAGTAAACACCTTTTTAATTTCACTTGAAAGAAGTTTTAAATAAACTCTGCCCAAACTCATTAAAGTTTAATGTGGAGGCCTCAAGCATCTGAGCAATTACAGCTGTTGGAGCTTTATCAAAAGAAAGTCGGTTATTTCTTAAAGTCCCAGCAAAACTCATTTTGAAGAAGAGAAAATGAAAATATTTAACGGATGTGTATCCACTCAGCATCAGCTCAGGAGCAACAGCAGGGGCATCCTCCTGCAGAATATGATTAAACCGGTCGAATAAATCAATCAATATCTTAATGGTGAGTAACAATGATTAGATTCTCAAGATAATAATTACTTTAATAAACCAGAGAGATCATCTTGTACTTGATTCCACGTCTGCAGTCATTCAGAGGGCGTTCATCAACATTTTAAAAAGCTGCTCGGTTGCAGTTCGGTTTGACTTGGTGAACTTTTGACTTTTCGTTTCTTGCATCAGCTCCGTCCCTCAAAATCAGTCGCCAGGGGAAGTAACTCATCAGAGGGGGAAGACAAATGATGATATAAGTGGGACAGCTTAGACGTGTGTGTGTGTGTGTGTGTGTGTGTCACAGGGCCAGGCGGGCGCGTAGAAAGAAGTTGTGTTCTCCGTTCTCTCGTGGCCACGGCGGCTTTTCTGCTGACACAGTGTGGAATAAATTCCCATCTAATTAGAGTGACTGAATTAATCAGGAAGCATTTAATTAGCTGAGTTTCCTTCTCAGTCGAGGGAGGGGGGGGTGGGGGGGTTCTGATGTGAGACACACGGTCGTTCCCTCTGATATGCGGCGGCTTTTAAACGTGAACCTTTGTTCAACGCGTCAATGAAAATGAGCTTTGTGGCGTAAGAGGGTGATTTGTGCTATAGACCCGGGCAGAATGAGATCATTGCAATAGCATTACATAGGTGCACTGTATCCTGCTGCACTGCTGGGAGAACGCACATGTGCTGATATGTGGAAAACTGGAATAACTTATCTGTCTCCTTGTGTATTAGATATATTTGACAGTCATTGGTGAAATATGCAGTGATTTAATCAATTTATTAGTTGTGTAACTTTCTGAATTACCTACAAGTTAGATGATATGAGGTTTAGAGTGGAAAAATGTCATCATCTGGGAACATCTGTATTTCTCAACCTCTCAAGCTGGTAAGAGCCGGTTGGTTGGAATATGAGAGGGGACATTCAGAGTTCTCTCTTCTGATCGGCCATTATTGAAACCCCCTGGACCATTTGGTACGGTGGCAGTATCCAGGTCCAATGAAAGGCTGGTGGAGCCAACTGGCGCTGCCTCCAGTTCACCCCCCCCCACCCCCTCTGTTTTGAAATTCCCCAGTGCATAGGGTGCCAGTTTGTGTCGAGGTCATCCAGGGAAGCATTCATGCCTGCAAAACCCGAGACCATCACAGACATCCTTGAGGTGTTATACTGAGCCGCTGGGACAGCAGGGGGGGGGGGGGGATATGGTGAGTGGATTATTAGGAGAAGTACTTTTACTTCTACTCACTTTTACTTAAAGGGGACATATTATGCCCATTTTACCACAGTTGATATGGTTCCTTGGGGTCTTAATGAAATGTCTGTAACCTTTTTTGGTCAAAATACCACAGGGATCATTAAAAACAGCACCTTTCTACCCTGTCTAAAACAGCCCTCCTCAGATTGACCTGTTTTGAGTGCCCCGCCCCCCCTCACCCCCCCTCCCTCCTTCACGAGATACAAGCAAGATTTTCAGCTATCAATTACCTCTGTAGAAATATGGCTACTGGAGACGAAGATACAATCTTGCAACCGTTTCGTTTTGAACCAGAGTCAGGTGGGCCGAAGCCTGGTCGTATTCCCATTTGACGCACTCTAGCGTATCGTTTCTGACATAGAGGAACCACAACAAATCGCGGGGTTTCGTTTTTTTCCAGAGTTTTTGGGACGGTAGACATGCCAGATACCCAATTTAACGTGTAGAAGCACTACAAAAGTGGAATTTTCATAATATGTCCCCTTTAACAATTTACTTTGGATAAAATTTCCAGAGCTCCAACTCCAGGCAGCGGATGTTAACTTGTCAGTGTGCTTTCAGTCCAAGAGTCACTCAGGAAACGTAGAAGAGCAGAATAAAAGTCATCAAAGAAGGACTGAAAGAATATAATCAAAGCCGAAAAAATAGTCGGAGAGTCGAAAGATGAACGTGTCTCCCCTTTCTCACCTTGCACAAAAATGAAGTCAAAACATCCCAAATACAGGTGCCACCATCTTGTTTTTTTGACATAATTTGAAGCCACAGTCTGTGGAGCAGCCATCATGGGTCCTCATCAGTCATAATCCTCTGAATCAAATGGATCCCCTTTTGGTTTGGCCCACCACTCACATGGAGGAGGTAGGGTTTATGATTGGTACTGCAGCCGGCCAACCAGCCACCAGGAGGCGATCAATATGATTTGGTCCTTCTTTATATAGAATCTGCGGTGGTGACAGATAAAGCACATAAATAATCCATCAAGACACGCACATCTTTAAAGGCTCTATATGTATAAAGCATATACTCACCAGTGTTCAGCTAAAGAGGAGGCGGCAGGCGAACCGACCTTCAGATCTGTGGAATTCATCAATCTGTCAAACAACAGTCTTTTAAAAGAGCTTCATGTGAATCATGCTGCAGGTTAATATTTACAGAAAAGTGTTTGTATCTCTTCATTTCCCGGCTCGTGATAGAACCGTTGGGTTAACCGTGGATTTGATTGATGAGGTGGTCGAAGACAATCTGCCCCTCGGTCCTCAGCCTATCGGTGACGAGCGGGACGAAGAGAATACAGATGGCAGACAGCGGGCGATTTACTAGTTTGCACTTAAGTGCTGTTGATGTAGATGCAGATGTTAGACACAAGCTGCATCAGCAGATGTGTGTGAGATATGTCTCTTGTGAGCACAACTTATCATTTTCAGAAGATGAATAATATCCTGTGATCTCTCCGACAGCACTGGTTCTAATGGAGCCTGTAAAGCTGGAGCGATATAACGTTTGTTGATGTTTGTTTTCCACACAGATCACATTAGACCCTCTCTCCCTCAGCTGACTGACATCTCACCGTCCTCCTCGTGCTGTTCAGCTGCCAGCGGCTGCAGCATCTTACGTTTGCAGTTCAATGTAGTTCTTCTTCTTTCTTCACATCTCACCAGGGACGATGCTGCAAACTCCTGCATCAGGAAGGGAGGACATTTGATTGTCCTACAGGCTGCAGTGGTCCTGGTAGGCGGGACTTTCTGTATGCATGTCTGATGTTTTACAGAAAGAAGGTTCCCGGTTTGA